>NC_056728.1:673077632-673195132 GCF_019279795.1 Protopterus annectens
AAACCAAATTTACCAAATTGGAAGGCTTAGTTCTACTGCCATATTGTACGGTACAATTCAATGCATTATATAGTATTTCGAGTCTAAACTGGAACTTCATATGTGTTTCTATATATTTTACGAACAACATCCATCTGGCCATATGCATGTTGTTCCGTCCTTTACCTTGACCGTGTGTATTTGTCCGTCCAGCTACGCTACTCTCCACATGTGATGTCCCAGCTTCCCCTTCTTTGCCTGTAGCACCCTGTTAGCACGTCCTGTTTGGTAGGCACCTGTTCCGCTATATGTGATCGACTTCACTGCATAGATAATCATCGATGCGGTGGTCCAACGACCGACTTGTCCACATGTGTACAGTTATGTGCACCGTGTCGTATGCAAACCTAGATGGTTTGGACGGGTACATACTACATGCGGGATGTACACATTCTGCTGACACATTCACATGCAGCCATTTACATATCTGTACCTGCGGTGGGTTGGTGACATGTGGGGTACGTATTTGCCCGCGTGGCATTGCCTAACACAAACATCTTACCACAGTTCAGGTATGCACATTGTGTGTGGTTGTATAGCTGCACACGGATGCTAGCAGGTTTGGGTGCAGAGGTATACATGGGTGGGACTGACATGTACAATGAGGCTATTGTGTAGTACATCCGAATGCATGGGTTCTGCTTCTGGATATTACACTTCATCATACACCATCCAGTGTATGCAACAGAGACGTTGCTGGGTGTGGGATATGTTGCTATGCACATGTTTGCCTGTGTTTGAGGTATCTTGCTTCCTTACTGTTGTTATGTCAACACAGCTACCCGGCTATGTACTGTCACTACTGCTTGTGACCATTATGGTTGGCACCTTTTCCAATGCCCATAGTGGGGCATGTTATGTGGAAACTTGAATTTGCAGGACTACACATACCCACGGCTAGTGCAGTTGACAGAACTTCACTTGTTTGCCATACTATAAGCTTATTCTGTAAGCATTTAGGTTCCTTATTTATGTTCTTATGCCATGTCTGTGTTTCATATAGTAATGTATATGTTTTATGCTACTATTACATGTATATTGCGGGAATTTTCTTGACAGGGGATCGGAGGTCATTTTCCATTTTTACGATTGTTGCAGGGACACAACTGTCCAATCAGGGACTGTCCATGGCACATTGGGACAGCAGGTAACCCTGGTGACCATGCCCATGTCGCTACTGGGGTTTCCACCTTTTCCAGTTTCCAATCTGGGATATTTCGGGACTCACATCTGACTTTACAGGCCGACACATACAAACGGTCACTATATAGCATAGAACTTCACTTGTTTGCCTAAATATAAGCTTATTGTTGTGGCAATTTGCTTGCTTATTCTGTTTCTTGTGTCATTTAGGTATTTCTGTTACAGAAATAACCAATTCATGCTACCATTACATTAAATACGGGATATCATTGTGTCCTACAATCGTAGCACATCAGCCATTTCTAATCGTTTTCGGGACACAACTGGCCATGGAGAGACTGCCCCAACCAAAGTGGGACAGGTGGTGACCTTAATCGCTGCTCCTATGTCGGTGCGGCGCGCTGACATGCGGCTGTACACCTTCTCTGAGTGTAAACACTGACGGTGCATTGCGGGACGAACGCGGTCTTATGCGTATCCTTTGCTCCTTGGACGGGTACACTTATGCCTTCGTGGCTTGTATTTGCTTCTCCGTTAATTTGGGACGGGTACTATGTTGCATACTGTACGTGCGTTTCATTCTGCACGGGACCTGGCTGCTGCCATTACTATTGTGGGCGGACCGTGGCTGTCAGCACATTAGGTTGCTCACCTCATGCCGGCTTAGACACGCCTCCAGACGCATCCTACCTGGGCTCGCTCACGTACACTACGCACGTGTCTGTGATTCTGGTGCACTCTCATTAATATGTATATGGCGCTACTGCGCCGGCTATTCACTGCACCGCCAGCGCAGGCCTTACGCCGGCCTTGCGCCGAGCTTCATGAATCCCGGGGATAATGTTCCCTTTGGCACGTATCTGCCCAGACACATGAAGCAACTGGAATACCCACAAAGATACCTTACTAAAAGGATACAAGGACTAAACAACATGTCCTACATAGACTGAAGCAAAGCCCTGTCACTTCTTCAGTATCCTACAGACTGCTAAGAGGTGATCTGTGTCTGGCATGGAAGGTATTCTCTGACCCAATACTGATGGATTTATTGCATGTCATTCAAGTAAAGTGGCTAGGCATTACAGTCTATGGATCTAAACCTCTTTTGTAACATCAACAGAATGGCTTGGTTGGATAGGTATATCTCCCAGAGGATACCGCTGCTGTGGAACAGACTCCTCATCCACATAAAACAACGTTCATACCCGTTCATACCTGTTCATATTCAAGTGCAACTTACATCTATGGATGTGTAACAAAAAATTTACCCCATGACTGTCTCCTGTACTAGTAATGAAATGAGACAGCTCCTAAATGCTTTATCCCATGCATGGGTCCCCTCAAATTATCTATGGCATGATCCCAGTTATTCTCATTAGGTGTAATATGTAATTATTGACCATGAGATGGGTAAAGCCAATCTCTAATGAAATGGGATTGGTAAATTCAAGCACATAAAGGAAAAATGAGTAAGCCTGAAATGGCCTGCAAGCACAGCTAGCCTAGCACTTACGTATGAAGCAAGGAACTTCTAAGGACATTGCTTTAGTTTTTTCAGTCTTTTACAGGCTCAGTTTTTGATATTATACATGTTTAATCTTCTTTATATCACTGCTTTGTGTTTGACATTGGCCCAGATTCTGTAAAGTTTGCAGACTCTGGTAAATTTAGCCAATATTATTGCAAAAGTTACGGATAACCCTGTAATATGTAAGTAAGCCTTAGAAAACTTAGAATATCTTGGCACATAACAGAGTTGAACAGCATCATCACCACACTGTCTAGAAGTCACAGCCAGTACTTTAGTCATGAAAACTGTCTAATAAAGCTTAATATAAATTAACAAAGTAACGGAAATTATACTTTCCCAATGTAAGCTGCATGACATTTGTAAGTAATACATATTTTACACTTAATTAATAGCTTAACTATAAATAACTATTGATATCTTTGCAAGTCATTTACAAGTAATATATTTTTGTCAATACTTGATGAAATATGTAACAATTCTAATACAAAAATTAATAAAGGTTAAGGGCAATCATGGCCACATCGCCACGGCTAACAGTAGCTAACACTGGGTGTGGGCCTTGGGGGGCACATAGGTAATGTACACAACCAATTTAATAAGGAGATAGAAAAGCAGAGGTGGGGTACAGGTGAAGAAGGACGTCATCCAAGAGCTATGCTGGAATAGGAATATCTGAGGGACAGTCAGAGGGGCATGGACAATGGGTTCCTTCCTTTTAGTGAATAGAATGAAAGTTAAAGACGGGGAAAGAGGAGGAGAAGGGCGACACAGCAGGTATACACATGTAACAATTCTCACAAGACATGATGGTCAAAGGACAGCAATAAACAGTAAGGAAAGGTAAGGTACACAGACGGGCACACTCTACAACATGGTGAATGGAAAGTTGACAAACAGGGTGGTGATGCATAGCAGCCGTGGAATTGCAGAAATACATATATACCTATGCATTATTATGGTAAGACATGTTGAAAACTGTGTGGCAGTTATACCTGGATGTATATGACTGATGACATTTGTATGTTGTTGGCTAATAAATAGGGATCATAGTAGACAATGGATATTGTGCCCAATACCAAAGTAGTCTGTCAGCAGTACAAGTGTAAGCCAAGCAACAGCACAGATGAGCAAATGTAGCCCGTGAACTGCTGGAGAATAGCAGCAGAGGCACAATAGAAGCTCCAACCATGCACGTAAAAAGGTAAGCAACCAAGCACACTGCCAAACTGCAGTACTGTCGCAAAGCAGCAAACTGGCTGCTAATTACACAAGTAGATTTACACAACCTAAACAGATGTGTAATGAAATGTACATATCACAGACTTATGCATTGTCAAATGCAACACACAGGTATATCTATTACATCCATTACCCTAAGAAGAAAATATTGTAAGCAATGTCAAAGCACATAATCACACCAATGGCATATAATAATATACATTCAGAAATCTACAATTAATGCTATATAAAACTACTGGGTTGTGTACATGAAATCCAAAAAAGTACACTGGTTAATATGTAACACACAAGTATAAAAAGAAAAGGATGTTTTGCAAGCACCAGCCAGTAAGTTGTATACATATATCCTGCATCTGTCTAATGCCCATAGAATTGGCACAAGTTTACCTTCTAAAAAACAACTACATGAAAATGGATAAGAATTCCAAGAAATGTGAACATATATCATGCAAATGTGCAAGGTATATGACATTCCTATAAAGACGGAAGGTGTATGCCTCATGGGTAGACTGCATAGCCATTGTCAACAAAAATAGCCATGTATAAATCACACATACACACACACACACACACACACACACACACACACACACACACACACACACACACACACGCACACACACACACACCCACACACACACACACACACACACTATTGTGCAAACATATAACAACAAGATGCATAGATAAAAAAGCTAAGAATTGGTACGACATACACATATTTATACTGCCATGCCAATGTAAAACAACACGTGGAATAAACACCTCTGGTTAGATATCACTGACCATGGGTATGAATGAGCAAAGGACAGTCCTGTGAGCAACACTGCAGCACATTAACATGAAGTCAATGATTACTCACAGTTCCAGTGTACACTGGGGTTTCTCTGCTGATTGGAATATGTACAGAGACATGTACATAAATCAGTGCATGTGTACACCATTTGACAAAATATGCAAAATTTCTGTTAATAAGGAATGCATTCAGAAATGTAACATAGGCCAAAGAAGGCATACTGTAATGTTACTGAATAAATCAGTAGTACCATGATATATGCATGAATGGTACATTTCCGGTCTATGCAGTCAGTAAAGTAAGACTGCCCATGTGTAGCCGACACATTCATATGATACAACATGGCATCATCATTGCCAATACATGCCACACGCACACTGCCAGTGTGACAGCATGACAAGTGTCATGCAAAACAGAGGACATGTCCTGCTGTTGAACAGACATAATGCAACAATCACAAACCATACCCATACCTCTGTGCTATTGTCTTGTGCTATGATGTCTGCATATAACAATAAAGGTATATCAGTATACATTGCAGGTGTCATTAAAACCACATTCTCAGATGATACTGAGATACCTGACTCCCTCCTTTATAACACCATACCTTAGTCCATCTCTACTCTTACTTAACTTTTCCATCTCTCACTTTCCACAACTGACACACTTGGTCTGCCTTCTAAATTTCTCAACTGCTCATGCCTATAATACTTCTAAGTGTTAATAATCTTAAATATTCTTTTTGTACAAGCTTCCTTATTACTGTAAATAGCAGTGTACAAAGACTAACTGGCTCAACTGCAACCCTCCCATTTAGTTGTTCTGACCACAATGATGTATTCTGCTGTACAATGTCAAGTTAATACCATATACTGGGTTAGTTCATATTATTGTATGTATTGTGACTGTAAATACTCTGTATTGTGTTAGTTCATATTATGTATTGTTTAATCTTAGTTGTGGAGCTTTTCTCCCCGGGCTCACACTAAAAATGGGCTCACCTTGGCCCAGTGAGCTTTTCTGGTAAATAAATGCAAATAAATAAATAAATAAATAAATAAATTCATACATATAGACAAACATGCATACATAAATAAATATTACTTAAAATTATTACATATAATAAACATATTTTCTGCAAGCAGATGGACCTTCATACACACAGCACATTCCCTATGTCCTATTATCTGTACTTATGGATGTTTTCAGTACAGGACCATGTCATGTATCCCTCAAAGAATCTGAGCAGGTTACTCCAGGCCATGCCATGGCAGGCATAATACAGCTTACCAATGGGAATACTGCCATTACCTGAACAATTGTTTATCACTCATCATGATACATGACAAGCATACGCACAGCCAGCATACTTACGTAGCATGAAATTTGAAGAGAAGTATGCTATGACACTGTCATGCAATACTAACATGTGATTACCTTGCAAGACAGCACTGTGAAAATGACAACGTAAACCAGGCGCTGTGACCTGCAGTACTTAATACTTGTGATGTATGCCTCACTACATTATTCAGAAGACTGTCTGAGAGAATGTCTCTGTTTCCATGTTTTCCATCTTGTATGTGTGCCTTGCACATTTATGTTTGTGCGTGAATGTCCACTGTAACTGAAGTGCATGTAATGAGTCATGTGAACAGCCACCAATTAATATATTGGTATAATTAAGATATAGTGAGATGACAATCCAGTGGGGAATATAAAGGCTGTAAACAAAAGAGCTGAGTAAGGCAATATAATCATTGGCTGATCCAACACCAAATCTTTAGAATGCAACACAACACCCTAGAAATAATGGATAGGTTATGTTACACAGTCTGTTAATATATCAGTTCCTTACATTCATTAGCAATCACTAAACATGATACTGCAAAATGCAAACAGCACAGTGCTGTTTATTTAACAGTTATAAATAAGAAGGAATGCCTATGTGCACAATTATGCCTAAACACAGGATACAAGTGTGTTATAACCAAACCATCAAAGATATTGTGGGCACACGTAACACTCATGTTGCACTGAAGTGAACACTAAGACAGAATACTTCTATTCAGTATGTGAATAGGCAAACTATGCACAACAGAGCAATCACTGAACATCAAAATGGGGTATAGAAATGTACCAGCACTAATAATACAAACAACAGACAAAACATTATTAACTTGTATGTGAAACATCACAATCAACAGCACTGTGACAGATAATACATAGCTGACTGGCATCTAAGTTGCGATATACAATTCTGAACATTATCTTCATCAAGCAAGGCTTGCTGTTAACTCATATGTAAGCATATTTTTATGTAATTCATACTTGTAATCACAGGGATTGTATGACTATTCCAGTTACCTTACAGATGCATGATGGGTATTCCTGTATTAAAAGTAATATGCATATTCCTGTATTGAAAGTAATATACATATCTCTCCTAAACAGTGCGCCAGTCAACGAAAGCCCCTAAGGCAAAACAGCATGCCCAACACACTAGTCATAGGTGACTCGATAGTGAGGCACAATAATGTCCCACTCACTAGGCTGAATAAGGAGAAAGTAACAGTCAGCTGCCTGGATCTGCCACATAACACATGCACTCAGGTCCCTCAACAACAGGTAAAATATGACTCTGTTATTGTACATGTGGGTGTGAATGACCTGAGACGTACCTCCCAAGCTACATGAAAACAGACATGGAGGAGCTCTCGGATTATGTAGCCCAGGTGGGTATGACCCTAGCCCTGAGCAGCATCCTACCATCACCCAGAATGATACCATAGTACAAGCAGAAAATTATTGATTTCAACAATTGGCTAAGTTTCTGGTGTCATTCCAAGGGGATCCAGTATCTGTCTGCCTGGGATGACATGATTGACAGACCTCGATGCTTTGCCAGAGAAGGCCTGCATCTGTCACTCCTGGGCTTCTGGATACTTGCCAAGGCTCTTGCCACCCCTATAGTGCCTTTTTTAGGCTGTGTTGAAAAGACCAAATAACCACTGTAACAGCTACAAACAAATGCACATGCTGCTCAATGCTAGAAGTCTAAATTTCAAAATGCACTCACTGAAAGCACTCCTTAAAATGGAGAACATTGACATTTGTGCTGTAACAGAGACCTGGTTCAAATCAGCAGAATGCACCCCTGCACTACTAGGCTATAACTCATTCCACACCTTTTGGCCCCAGAACTTGGACCGAAGCTCCAAAGGCGGAGGTGTTTCTATACTCATAAAGGATTCCCACACCTGCAGACTGGTAGCCCAACATCAAGATACTTCAGATACAGCTAACACTGGATAAGACAGCAATTCAGATCGTAGTCTGCTATAGGTCCCCAACCATGTGCCAAGACTCACACTCCATGTTCCTAAGCACCCTGGAGAATATTAGGGTCCAACCTAACACTTTCATACTGGGTAACTTCAACTACCTCTCCATTAACTATGAAAACGACTCATGTGCCAATACACTTGCCCAATGTTTCCTGGAAATCATTAATTCCAATGCTCTGGATCAGCTCATTCTTACCCTTACTAGAGGTAGCAACATCCTTGACCTGGTCATTACTAACATGGGTGACAGTTTCTCTACACCAATAGTCAACTCCTTCCCGGGTAGAACTGACCACAAACTAATCACCTTGGAAATACACATCCCTCCCTCCCCCCACCCCCCACAAAGGTAACCACCATGAAAAACCTCTCCAAAGCTAACTTTGGGCTCCTAAAAACAGAGGTGGCTAACTTCACAGCACCCATGCAAATGGAGAATAGTTGCATGATCACAGAATCATGCACCAAAACACTGTACAAACACGTACACAAATGCATGGATCTCACCATACCCAATAGAACTAAGACCCTCTCCTCCAAAAAAGGAAGCCAGTCGGGTAGTTCCCTGCCATAAACAAACACTACAACAGAAGGAAGAAACTGCTGAAGAATAAAGTGAAGTCCCAAGACTGGAAAAACTCTCTTATCAGCCTCAAAAAAAGTTGAGATCCCTCATCAAATCCTCTAAAGCTAGCTATGAAAACAGAAGTGCAGCAGATAGTAAAGACAACCACAAGGCCTTCTATAGTTATGTAAAGAATTTCCACAGCAATACCCAGATTTGCTCTGAGCTACTGCACAATGGTACCTCCTATACTGAGCCAACAGATTTTGCCTATATACTGGCCGACAGATTCAGTGCCAACTTTACCCCTCCCCCAAAAGACCAATCCCAATACCAGTAGATTGCCAGGCACCCAGTATTACTGCTGTACAGGTTAAAACAGCACTGCCCAAGGCCAAGATTACAGCTTCTATGGGACCTGATAATATCCCTGGTTGTGTTCTACTTGAACTACTGAGTGAACTGGTACCTCACCTGTGTGCCCTGTTCAATCACAGCCTCACTTCAGGCTTTGTCCCTACTGAATGGCGCACTGCTACAGTCATCCCTCTCCACAAAGGAGGAGTGACTACAGACCTTGGGAACTATCGCCCCATTAGCCTGATGAGTCTGATATGCAAAGCTATGGAACTCATCATCATGGACCTAATAAACAAGGATATAGGGAATCTCCAAACTCTGGATCCCACACACTTTAGCTTTGTGAAGAGTAGATCATGCCTGCTCAACCTGCTCAATTTCTTCGAGTCAATCACCAGAGCTGTGGATGAAGGCAAGGTGGTTCATACAGTCTACCTTGATCTGGCCAAGGTCTTTGATTTCCATTGCCCACTTAGTAATCATAGAAAAACTCACTAAGCTAGGCATTAACCCCTATATCACTAGGTGGGTTGAAAACTGGCTCACAGACAGAATCCACAGTGTGAAAGTAGCTGACTCCAAGTCAGACTGCCAACCAGTGAAGAGTGGAGTCTCACAGGGTTTGGTCCTGGGTCCTCTCCTGTTTGGTATCTACTTCTTTGAAGTCCAGGCCAATACGAAGGGACCCTGGCTGACAAAGTTCGCAGATGATTGCAAGTTGGGAGCTATTATTAACTCTCCAAGTGATGTTGAAATTCTGCAGTAAGGCCTTATTGAGACCAATGATTGGTGCATGGCCTTAAGCTCAATGCCAAAAAATGTGTCATCATCCCCTTTGGGAAAAACTTGGTTCCCATGAATTACCACATTGATGGTAGTCTGCTGAACACAGAAGGTGTTATAAGAGATCTGGGAACACAGGTTGACAGCAACCTCTCTTTTGACCACCACAGTGCCACTGTGGTCAGAAAGTCCTTCTGTGTGGTAAGTCTCATTACTAAGAGTTTTTCATCCAGGAATAAAGAGGTCATTGTCTCCCTCTACTCTTCCCTCATTAGGCCAGTCATCGAGTACAATGCCCCATTTGGCATGTACATCACTAGACACCTGCAACAACTGGAGAGGCCTCGGATCATCTTTGTTAAGTACTTTTGCGGCCTCTCCAGTTGTTGCAGGTGTCTAGTGATGTACATGCCCCATTTGGCATGTACATCACTAGACACCTGCAACAACTGAATAGGCTGCAAAAGTACCTCACAAAGATGATCCAAGGCCCTAAACACTTGTCCTATATGGACAGACTCCAACTATTCTCTGTCTCATATCGCTTACTCAGAGGTGATTTCTGCTTGACTGACAAAGCCATGTCTGACCCAGCTCTGTTAGAAATGCTACATCTAAAGAAATCCCAGTCCCTCCGCACCACACTCTCCAGAGACCTCAAACTCATTACCACAATCAACAGAACATGCTGGAGGGACAGGTTCATAACTCAGAGACTGCCCATGCTATGGAATAGAATTCCCATACATGTCAATCAGATCACCTCACTGGTCCTCTTCAAGAGAAATCTTGATGAGTGGATCGGAAATAGAAAATTCATCCCAGGGATCACTCCAGTGGCTCTACTCAACAGAGGCACTGGGAACTAATGTTGGGTGGCACTATGCCAGGGTAATCTTATGGGCTAGGCTTGTAAAGGCTCCAGGGCCATTAGCCTAGTACACACCTATGAACCTATATACCTTGTAATGCAAAAAAAAAACAAAAAACAATAGCAATGATCAGATCTATTTTAGTTAAGCAATGATAAAATGTAAACAACATACCTCTTCCCCTGCACTACCTGCTCCTCCAGCCTGTGCTTCCCCACAATCCACAGGGCACAATTCCAAGAGTGCTCTTCATCACCTGCAAAAAGGAAATAGCATGTATGAATGATTCAAGTACAAAATAACATTGAAATATGTTGATCAGCTCATGTTCTGTAACTTTTAAATTGAACAATGTTACAGAATCTGCATAACTTTGCATACAGTCCTTTATACATCAGAAGATTAATGAACGCTGACTGAAGACCTGCAGATTCAAATCTGCAACTCTCAGCTATGCTCACACTATAACTCCTGACACTTATCTACCTAGCTAATCTAGTTTGGCCTACTGTGCCTGGAGGAAATGCAGTTAAACAAATCAGAGGTATTATGTGCAGGGATGAGGTAGTAATATGGATCACGTTTTATACTTTATAAGACGGCTAAAATAAAGTACAAGGTGTTGTGCCTTTATGAAAAAAATTGTAAGCATGAATGCACGTCAGCACAGTGGTTACAACACCAAAACACAACTGTAAAACTTCATACCATGCACAATAGAGCACTGTTATGTAACACATAGCTGCTCTTAACTGATAACTGCAAATTCCTATTTATCTTATACACACAAATGTAGTTTAAGTGGAAGGACAAAAAAATATATACATATATTTTGTTGTCAAATTACAAATTATACATCAAAAATATCTCTGATGTTGGAGATGCTTCTGTTAGTTAGAATGTATATTTGACCATCTCACTTCCTCCAAACGTAAGTATAAAAAGTGTGGTGAATTAGATTTAATAATAACACACGTATGCATTAAATTCAATTTGCCAGCGTTACCCTATTCAACATTCTTTTTGCAGAACTATCCCAGTATGTTCAAAGCTTTACACATAAAACTGTAGTAAAAGAGCTGCTGTTGGCAGAACATTATGGATAATGGAGATATTCATAGAAGTCCAACTAATAAATACCATAGAGATAAGCGTGTACAAATACCAATTAATATCAACAAGCAGGCATCTATACAAGCATTTTTAAATCTCTTACACAAACATAACAGTCAAAATGTAATGAGAAATATTCATAAGTGGAACTGAACTCACAGTTACCCACAATATATGCAGGTTGGCTTTTTGCTGTGCAGGCTGAGTTAACACATAGGTTCATAGGTAGGTACTAGGCTATTGGCCCTAGGGGCTATATAAGCCTAGCCAAACAGTACCCTGGCTTTCGCCACCCAAGAAAATTATATTCCTGTGCCACTGTCGAGCAGAGCCACAGAAGTGATCCCCAGGGTGAATTTTCTATCTCACATCCAATCAAGATTTTTCTTGAAGAGTGCTAAAGAGGAGCTTTGTTTGATATAGACAGGTAGTTTATTCCAGAGTATGGGAAGTCTCTGGGACAGGAATCTATCCCTCCAGCATGTTCTGTTTATTCTGGTGACAAGGTTTAGGTCCCTAGAGTGTGTAGCTCAGAGGGATTGAGATTTCTTTAAGTGGAGCATGTCCAACAGCTCTGGGTTTGACATAGCTTTGTATGTTAGGCAGAGATCGCCTCTGAGTAGGCGATATGCGAAGGAGTAAAGCTGGAGTTTTTTGAGACGGTTCATGAGGGCATCTGTTTGAGGCTGGTAATCCTCTTTGTGAGGTATTTCTGCAGCCTTTCCAGTTGTTGTAGATGTCTTGTGAGGTACATACCAATAGGGGCATTGTACTCTATAATGGGTCTAATGAGTGATGAGTAGAGGGGAACAATGACCTCTTTTTTCCTGGATGAGAAACCTTTTGTGATGAGGTGTGCCATGTAGAAGGATTTCCTGACTATTGTGGCGATGTGATTATCAAAGGAGAGACTACTGTCCACCTGTGTCCCAAGGTTTCTTATCACACTTTTGGTGTTAAGTAGACTACCGCCTATGTGGTAGTTCATAGGTACAGAGTTTTTACCAAAGGGGATGACAATGCACTTTTTGGCATTGAGCTTGAGGCCATGGCTTTGATACCAGGCATCTGTCTCAGTGAGGCCCTTTTGTAGGATGTCCACATCGTTAGGAGTTTTGGTTATGGCTCCTAGTTTGCAGTCATCTGCAAACTTTGTTAGCCAAATACCTTTTGTGTTAGCCTGTACTTCAGAGAAGTAGATGCCAAACAGGAGAGGACCCAGGACTGAACTCTGTGACACTCCACTTGTAACTGGTCTGAAGTCTGCTACTTTCACAGTGTGGGTTCTGTCGGTGAGCCAGTTGGCAATCCATCTTATGACATAGGGATTTATACCTAGTTTAGTGAGTTTATCTATAATTCCAGAGTGGGGGATGGTGTTGAAAGCCCTGGCGAGATCTAGATAGGCTGGGTGAGCCACTTTACCCTCATCTACGGCTTTGGTGACAGCTTCAAAGAAGTCTATCAGGTTTAGGAGACATGATCTGCCTTTTGCAAACCCGATCTTGGTAGGGTCCAGAGTTTGGAGATTACCAATGTCATTGTTTATAAGTTCCATGATAATACGTTCCATAGCCTTGCAGACCAGGCTAATCAGGCTAATGGGGTAGCAGTTCCCAGGGTCCATGGTGGCTCACCCTTTGTGGAGTGGGATAACTGTTGCTGTGCACCATTCAGTGGGCACAAAGCCTGAGGTGAGGCTATGATTGAACATGGTACTTAGGTGGGGTACCATTTCGTTCTGTAGTTTGTGTATAACACAGCCTGGGATGTTGTCAGGTCCCATGGATGCTGTGTTCATGGCTTTGGAGAGTGTGTTTTTTACCTGTGCAGCCATGATTACAGGAACTTTGCATTCTTACAGTATAGAAATGGACCCTTTAGGGGGTGAGAGGGGGGTAAAGTTAGCACTGAATCTATCTGCCAGGATGTTGGCCATATCAAGTTGGTTCTGTATATTTAGTGCCATTGTGCTGTAACTCAGAGCAGATCTGAGTGCTGCCATGGAGATTCTTGACATAGCTACAGAATGCTTTGTGGTTGTCTTTAGAATCAGTGGCGATTTTGTTTTCGTAACTAGCTTTGGAGGATTTTATGAGGGATCTCAGCTTCTTACTGAGGCTGACCAGGGAGTTCCTCCAATCATGGGATTTTACTCTTTTTTGCAACAGTTTTTTTCTTCTGTTGTAGAGTTTGTTTATGGCAGGGGCCCACCAGATTGGCTTCCTTTTTTTGGAGGATCGCATCTTGGTTCTGTTAGGGATTGCATGATCCATGCACTCGTGTAAGTGCTTATAAGTTGCATTTGTATAGGATTCAGCAGTCGTACCTATATTGTCCGTCAGCATGGGTGTCGTGATGTTTGCCACTTCTGGTTTAAGAAGTGTGATTTTGGCTTTGGAGAAATTTTTTATGGTGGTTTCCCTAATGGGGGGTGGGGGGGATGTGGATGTCTAGGGTGATTAGCTTGTGATGGGATCTGATGAACAAGGAATTGACCCCTGATGTGGAACACCGGTTGCCCATGTTGGTAATGACCAGGTCTAGGATATTGCTGTCCCTGGTGGGAGTGTGGGTAAGTTGATCTAAGGCATTGGAATTTATGAATTCCAGAAAACGTTGAGCACAAGCATTGTTACATGAGTAGTTTTCTTAGTTAATGGTGGGGTAGTTGAAATCGCCCATTATTAGGGAGTTAGGTAGTGCCCTAATATTTTCCAGTGTATCAAGAAATGAGGAGTGGGAATCCTGGGGCATGGTGGGGGATCTGTAGCAAGCTACAATTTGGACTGCGGTCTTGCCCAGAGTTAGTTGCACATGGATAATTGCGAATGCATTATGCTGAGCAATTAGTCTGGAGGTGTGGATATCCTTAATGAATATGGACACGCCTCTAACTTTAGTGTTTTGGACCAGGTTAGGTGGCTAAAAGGTGTGGTATGAATTATAGCCTGGTAATGGAGGGGTGCTCTCTGGAGCCTTGATCCAGGTCTCTGTTACTGCACAGATGTCGATGTTCTCCATTTTAAGGAGTGCCTCGAGTGAGTGCATTTTGAGGTTTAGACTTCTAGCATTAAGTAGCATTACCCTCAGATTTTGCTTGCTTGTACCTGTTACGGTGGTGAATTTGTCATTTTAACCTTGCCTAAAAAAGGCACTATAGGGGTGGCAAGAGCCTTAGCCAGTATCCAGAATCCCAAGGGGGACAGGTGCAGGCCATCTCTGGCAAAGCATTGTGGTTTGTCGATCATGTCATCCCAGGCAGACAGATACTGGATCCCCTTAGAATGACACCAGAAGCTTAGACAGTTGTTGAAGTCAATCATTTTGTCCTTGTACTGTGGTATCATTCTGGGTGATGGCAGGATTCTACTCAGGGCTAGGGTCATAGCTGCCTGGGCTACAAGATCGGGGAGCTCCTCCGTGTCTCTTTTCATGTAGTACAGGGAGGTACGTCTCAGGTCATTCACACCAACATGGACAATGACAGAGTCATATTTGTACTTGTTGAGGAGTGACCTGAGTGCGTGCATTATGTGGCGGATCCTGGCACCCGACAGGCAGCTGACAGTAACTTTCTCCTTGTTTAGCCTGGTGAGTGGAACATCAGTGTACCTGACTATAGAGTCACCTATGACTAGAGTGTTGGGTACGTTGTTATGCCTTATGGGCTGTGGTTGAGTGGCACACTGAGTTTGTGGACTATGTGCCATTTGAGTTGTGTTGGGGAGTGGAGGTTGCTTGCGTTTCTGCTTTTGAGGTCCCTGTTGCTTGGGTAGATTTTTATTTAGAGCCTCCATGAATGTAGGTGTGTGTTTTGTGTTTCTATGTGTGTGCTTTGATGATGTAGGTTTTGAGGGATTATGTGATGAGTGTGGTGTGATGCAAGTCTTTACCTTCTCCTCTTGACTGTCTAGTCCAGTCTTGGGTGAAGAGAACTCTGCTTCAGTTTGGCTATATAAGTGCATCTATCACAGGTTGTAGTGTTGGGTGATAGGAGGAAAGGGTTGTCTGTGTACATGAAGTAATTGCTGCATTGCCCCAAGATGCCCAGATTCATCAGGTAGACAGGAGAAAACACCGGGAGCTGACCCTTAGACATTCCTGGATAGGTGCTTATTTATTAAGTACTAAAAACTGTTTTCCTCTAGACAAGTGAGGAAATTGAGTGCTGTAGTAATTTGTTGCTTATGTAGTGCTCACAATGAGTTCTCAACAAGTGCTGTCCTCAAAGAAACAGATTTGAGTGCTGAAACTAAAAAACTCGCTAGTTCTAAGAAACAAAATTAAGCTAGAAGGCTTCCCTCCAACACAGCACAATACCATTCTTTTCAACAAACTACTATTGTATGTGTGTGCATCCCTATTCCTGCAGAGTAACAGAGCAATACAGAAACATCTGACACCTAACACTATATGCCCTCGTGCTCTACACAACTGCCAGATGGCATCAAGTTTTACACTGCAGAAGATATGGGTAGGCACTCAGACCTGCAGTGGTCTTGTGTTACAACAGGTTTTAATAATGCTGTACACTTTGTAAAGCAGAATGGACTAAAAAAAAACACCTGGAAGTACCCATTTTGATGAAAATGT
Organism: Protopterus annectens; assembly: GCF_019279795.1. Lineage (NCBI taxonomy): Eukaryota > Metazoa > Chordata > Ceratodontiformes > Protopteridae > Protopterus > Protopterus annectens. Next base: position 673,094,014 of record NC_056728.1, read on the forward strand.
TGATAAGGGTGGTAGATCAAAATTCAATAAATTGCTCACCGATTTCCCACTCATTCCACATGTAACAATGGTCTGATATGTAAATGTATCAACATCACAGTTTAGAAGTGGCACTTATGAGATGGTATCAGATCACTGGAAGATGATAGGCGCATGCTACATATGGCCCTGTTTAACAATGCTAATTGGGTATTTGCAAAGAGCACGTCCCTGTTACACCTAGCTAGTGAGTAATGCACAGTATTTTGAGAAACTACATGGATATGCACAAATAGAATTCCAAAACCTCAAATTTTAATGAACTTTATTAATCATGTATGGCACAAATGAAATTTAAAAGCTGTGTGTAAATAGCAGGTCTTACTTTCATCTATACCTGATTCATAGGTAGCTGAAAAGGTAATTTTGCACTTGCTACTATCACTGTGATGGGATGTGTTTCTCTCATTATAGACCTATGTTATCATTACTCCTTAGAAATGCATGTGTATATGCTTAGATTGATGAATTTAGGGAAAATAGTGCACAGTATAAAAAATGTATGCAACTTACTAGAGGGGTATATGATTGACCTGTATGCCTACAGGTGGATACATTTGCCTCACTAACAAGCATTACTTCCCCATATACAGTTCAGAAGAAAAATATAAACAGCACCAGTGAACAGTACATAAGGACTTACTAACAGATTTTCCATATACATTGCTGGTGACTCGGTATAGTCTGTGGTATATGTACAGAAACTTACGGATATCCGTATGTTGCTATGCAGTATGTATTTGTAGTACTTTTATGGATATTTATTCATTGATGTTTATTACAACATGTACTAGCACAATTGCTTCAATAAAACTAGATCCATGCTTATATCTGTTTACCATGAACTGTGTGTGGTATTCTTATGGATATAGAGGCATTACAACACTTTCTGTAAATCTCATGGATATCACAAGTTATGTTGTTTCAAGTCTTATGGAATCATGCTTTGTATTCATAAAACATATGGTCTATATTTCATAATACTAAATGGGACAGGGATTATTGCCTAGATTTTTGCATTGCACAGGAATGCAGAGAGGGTATATTGGTATAAGGTGTCAACATAATCATCTCCATATATGGGCCCTCACATTAATCTAAACAGGTGCATGCAGCTGCCTTCCAGATTGCTAAGAGACCTATGGACAACAATTTTTCACAACAGGAAAGCAAAATTATGATACATGCTCTGTGACAACATAGATGGAAATTCCTTGGATGGGCAGGAAATACAGTATAGAGGAATGAAGTATGGACCAACCTCATTAACATGATTAATGCTGTGGGAAATCACAATAAATCCCAGGGAGCCTGTTATCCGCAGTGCTCTGACATGATCCTTCATGTAGCTATGCCAGTATGAGAGGCCAAGGGATGTCACCAGTGGGAGCCCACAACTGACACCCCCAGATGAGGTCACACAGCTTCTCACATCACTGTATATGGTGAGTGGGGACCACATACCTGGGAGTGGGATAGAAGCATCTGTTCCTGGCCTCAGATATGTGTTACTTTGCATAACATTGCTGTATGTAGAGTAACTCAGTACATATTGCTGTTGTATGCATATTTAAGTGTTGTCATTTTTGTGTTGCATTAGCAGAATATCATCTTGCACATTGTTCCATAACAGGTGATGATGACAAACATAAGTGTAATTACATGTTGCCATACAACGTCAGTACATGCATAACAGCACAACCAACATGTGTAATTAATATGCACAGGCCCCTCCACTTTTGCACACCAGTAGGACATGACAGGTGAGCGTCTCCATATACTGTTACTGTGACCAATGCCTGTCATTGCTTCTGCAGCCCATCATGCCAGTGTTATGTACTGTCATACTGATGCTTTCCCTACATTGCAAACTACAGGTGCATCTTCTAGGCTCATGGGCTGTTTAGGTGTAGCTACAGACAGACAGACCAGGTATGGTTCCCGCGATGTTCATAGGCTGCAGCCCTGTGTAGCAGAACTGTGTTGTATGACATTAATGTTGCTGTTTTTCTACACAGGGAAATCTGGCCAACAGGTGCACTGTATGATAACCTGTCACTCTGCTGTATATGTCATCATTTGCCTATGCTGTTGCCTGCATACATGAATGTGTTTGCTTTGTCTGTACTCACCACATCGGCAGGGCATCATCAATATGCTATTACCTCTGTTTCATGCACATCATTGCTGTTATTCCTGTTCTTGTCCCCAGATAATACTGTGTTCTTCTACCCCTGCATAGCACAGCCACCATCAGCATCTCAGACGTGACCAATTGGAATGTGTAATTGTATGTATTAACTACTATGTGTTTTACCTCAGGTGGAATTGTACATGCTGGCAAGTATGTAATTAATAATGCTGTGTAATATATGCAGAGAAGGAACAAGGTTTAAGAGGCAGGATTTGAATGAGCCATATAATGCTTAACTGACAATGATTGGATAGATTATAAATGATGTATAATGTTTGCAACTACAGTTGTTTCAATGGTGTCTGTAATGTATAATGTGTGCAACTAAAATGGTGTCATTTTGTTTTTCATTTATATAACTGTAAGATTGCCTGTGTTATATGCAAACATTTAATAAAGATGTTTGTTATAAAAATAATAATAATGCTGCATTAATGCCTTTTATTCCCTTACAACAGTTGCATTTTATCCCTTGCGTCCAGCTCCAGTGTCTGACCGGGACATGTCAGGTGTGTGCTATGCTTGTATTCCTCACATATGTCATCATACCTCTCAACCTCTTAGTGCAAGAAATCTGGACAAAGCCCAACAAAATGGGGGGGGGGGCAAAGCCCCAAAATAAGGACATATTTTAAATATTGATCTTATAAACTTAGGAAGTTGCTACAGGGTTTGTTTAAATGTACATTTCCTGAAGGATTTGAAGTCTGAAACTCAAATGTGTGTCATTATTTACTGACTTCAATCCTCAGATCGTCCCAGCAATTTGCCAGAAAACCACAAATGTTATGAGGTACAGGCCAAAAATATGAGCCAAAAATCTGTACAGTTGAGAGGTACGTATATCATGTACGTTGCATCTGTAACACAATTGTCAACTCCCTGTTATATAGGTTCTGTAGGCCATAGCTGGGCAAGACCTCATGGCAAGTCATTAAAGTTTGCAACATTGTAGTGATATATATGTGGCATATGCCAGCAATGATAACCAGCATGTAATATAAGCATGCTTTCCAGACGTGTCATCTGTATCTTCTTTTAGCATTTGTACTGACGTCATCCTCTGCCGCAGTGGTGGTGCTGCGGTAGCATTGTCGCCTCACAGTATAGAAGCTGTCTGGTTTAATTCTCAGCTAGAGAGTCTTCTGCGTGGAGACATGCATGAATGGGCATACCTTCATTGAAGGTTGTGCGTCAGGGCTGGTAACTCAGCACGTAAAAATCAACTATCAATCATTAGCGGACCGGAGTTCTGCTGTGGTGACCCCTAACCGGGAAAAGCAGAAAGACACAACAACAACTGACGTCATCCTCCATTAGCCCGTCCACTGATTCTAGTGTGTGATCCGATGTGTGTCAGTATGGTAGCATGGCACTTGGCACACAAGACACAGAACTGGTGATACATTCTGGCCCAGATAGTGACAGTCATGTGGATGAGGCTTTAGCCTCAGATATGGAAGAAAACTTGCTCATCCATTCTGACACTCTGGGGACATCAGATGAAGGACAGGTTGAGGCCTGTGGATCACGGCTCCATGTTGAGTCTGCTGGTGATATTGACACTTCCAAATCAAAAGAACCACACAAGTACGGCAAGGTGTAATGGCCAGAAAGCACCTAATTCCAAAAACCAAAGAGCCAGCACTCAATGACAGCATACAATATTTTGTTGTGAAAAAGCAGACCAGTTTCGTCAAAACTTTGCCTTCTTCAGTGCTGAAGAAAGCAAAGTTTTGCCAAAATTGGTCTGTTTTTTCACAATAAAATATTGTATGCTGATATTAAGTACTGGCCATTTGGTTTTTGGAATTAGATATTCACACTTCCCCACAGTGCAGTAATACTGCCCGAAACAGTAGATAGAGGCATATAGTTGGTGTGCAAGGGCATGTGTCAGAGGGTGTCCAGCTACTTCCTTCAGGCAAATGAACATTCACAGTGATGTCATGTATCTGACATTTCTATACTTGCCCATGCTATGGATTGTGTTACACCAACTGTGTTTGTTGCATGAAGGACAGGAGCACAGACATTGTGAGGTCATGGCAGCATTGACTGCACAGAATTAAAGCATGTTATCTGTGGCACAGTCCAGTGAATCACTGGTTAAGGCAGTACTACAGTAGTGCTATAGTAAGTGCAGTGTTCTGCATGTCCTGACTGCTTAGCTGAGTGCCACGTGGGAGAGGCAGGCCCCTTCTCAACAGACCAACCCTTGCCCATTGGGTATCAATGGCTATGCAGCAATGTGCACACACATGTGCTCCTGGCCAATGTGGTGTGGACCAGGCAGACACAACCAGTCAACTCACACCCATTCTTCTTCCTACAGTCTGCCTCCACAAGCTGGCATCACCCCATCATCCTCTGTGGAGCAATCTGGGCCAAGAGTTTCCAAACATGGTGGAGCAGCCAAGCCTGCTATGTGGGCCTTCAGGGCGTGTGACCTAGACTGTGTAAGAGTAAGACTGACAATTGATCCACTACATCCCATAATATCACTCTCACGCCATCATGATAAAGATTACTGTGCAGACAGTTGATAATGTCATCTGTCTGTGGTTGTTGTGAAATCTGATGCCACAAGAGTCTAATATATTTACTAACCATAGCTGACTCCATTAAGTACATTAAACTTTATCGATACTTTATATTGATGTACATTGTTTGTGATATTGACAACAGTTCTACAGTATGTCCTGAGTTGGTTTCCTATTTGCATGTTTTGATAGTGGACAGATAGGAGTGGGTTTCACAGAGATATGTCCATTGTTGTCTGCTATACACGCATATACCACTATGGGTCTACGTGCATACCTGTGTCACTTGTGGCCTAAGTTGATGATCCGTGGTGTGATAGATTTGTGTACATTCATACTGTTATATGTTGGAAGTATGTTGTTATGGCTGATCCTCAGTGTGTACAGCTATTGGAAAATTTCCAACAGATGTAATTTGTGTTGCTGTGGTGGGGCAAATCTGGAACATTACTGCTTAATGTATGTACTTCTGTATTTGTGGTTTGTCATGACTCAAAGATGTGTACCAGATGTTGCTGTGTTGCCTGGGCCTAGCCTTGTGGTCACATCCCCTGTCTTCCATGCCTGTTTCTTCTGTCCCTGTATTCTCCTGCTCCTCATCTGATAGCTGTGGAATGTCATCTTCAGATATATGGGTTTCTTGGGATAGTCCACACACACACAAGCACCTGCTGTAGGAAGACTGCCATGTGTTGTTGTTGTTAGCATATTGTATGGCATGGCGCACACAATGATCATCTGTGCTGCCTTTCCAGGTGTGTATTATGGTGCACCACTGGATATGTCCAGACATCTGAACATGGCTTCCAGTACACCAAAGACATGATCTGTAGTATTTCATGTAGTTGTGTGTACTCTACTGTAGACTGTTTTGCAGGGTTAGAAGGTTCTCTGTATGGGGTCACTAGTCACGGCTAGAGTGGATAACCACAGCCATCTGTTGTGGGGAGGGGAAACACATATGCTATCATCATGTGTAATGTTGGCAGTGATATATTTAGCTTAAATTCTGGCTGTGTCCCTATGCTTACCCAGTAGTAATCCCTCAAGAATTTCACCTTGCTGCAATACAGCCCTCAATCCACTTTCACTCTATATGACAGTATCATGGACACTCCCGTGGTGTGTTGCCATGATGTTTGTTATGCTGCCATCTCCTGCGCACACCACCTGACATTTAAGAGATGGCCATCCCTTTCTGTTGATGGTATGTTTCTGTTTCTGGGTGTACAGGGGTCTTAATAGGGGATATGGGAGCAGTGGGTCTATATTATATTCTCGAAAGCCGACTATCGAAGCTGATATTGTCGACACAAGAATAGCGAAAGCACACATCGAACATGTAAACGGAAATCTTCGTAAAGGGATATTTCCATTTACTGCAATGTAGTGCGGTCTTGGAGTTGAAATATTTAAGTAGCGGGGGTGTGGGGGGTGCAGGGGGCTTGCGCCCTGCTTAAACCCATTAGGGGTTTTTTTTCTTTTTTTTTTTGTTTTGTTGTTTTTATAAGTTTGATGTTTGAAGACGTCGACCATATAGTGTCGACCATATGGTGTTCGATGTTTTCAACCATCAATCTTATAATATAGACCCAGGAGCAGTCTATTGCATCAAGAACATGGGAGAAGTTTGTGATGTTATAGAAATGGTGCATGACAATTCAACATTCCATGGCAGTAGATGAAAATTGTATGTGTTCATCTACCTTGCTGCATATTGCTGCCTGGAACTGTGCATGGATATGACTGGCAGCTGTCTGTGACACACCTACAGTATCTCCCATATGACGTTACACTGTCCAAGCTGTGAGTACGCCTAGGCTCAGACACACATTTGTTTCAATAGGTAAGGAGTTGCCTCACAATTTCCACAAAGACATGTGTGGGGCACACTTGTTACACACAGGCTGCACCAACTATCTGTTTTGGTGATACCTGTCAATGATGTCTTGATCTGAGAGCTGGCTTAGTTGCAGCTCATCTCTGTAGCTGGCTGCATTCTAGGAAGCAAAGCCACATCCTTATCCATAGCTTGCAAGACCGCAGCCTGTTTCAGTTCATTCACTAAAGGTAACATCAGGAGTGGCCTTAGGTCAACTGGTGCCCTAGGCAAAAGATTTACACAGCGCCCCCCACCACACCACTCAGTGCCCCCATCCTGGTCTACCTACAGCAAATAAATACTAGAAAAGTGCCCCTGTAGAGCAGCGCCCTAGGTGGCTGCCTAGTTGGCCTATGCCTAAGGCCGGCTATGGGTAGCATTTTTTAGTCAGTATTTTTACAGATTCCATAGGATTCCATGGGAATAACTCCCTTTCCTTGCTTTGGTGTATGGCATTTGCAGCGGATTTTGAAAACGGAGACAGCATTGTACCTTGTCCCATTTAAGTTGTGTTGGGCATGCACAATATTTTGTGGAATCTGACAAGCATGCACAGACTCCATAATTATCCTTTGCTGAATAAATAAGTATTCAGTCTGCTTGCAGGGTACCTGATGAAGTCATGTCAACAGCTTGTGCACTGAAGTCTTCCTTTGGTGTGCTGTACTGTCAGCAACTAGATTTTGGAATCCAGCCCATTAAGTATGTTCAATCAAACATAATGTAACTATGGCTTTTTAGTACTTACTAGCATAGAGTTTCTTTTTAGTTTCCTCAGATACTGTAATCAGCAGAAACGTGGAGAGTGAAATGAATTTAATAAGCATCTTGGCAGAGACAACCTACCTTGGCACAATACCCTTCTTAAAAATTTTAAGTTATATTTATCATCGATCTTACAAAAAGTAAATAGAGCCAAGTGAGACATTTACATTAACTGTTGTCAGTTTGAACTTTAATTACAAAAGACACCCCTTAATGCAGCTGAAATATTACATTACATTATATTATATTATATTATATTTTATTATATTATATTATATTATATTTTTGATTTGGGAGTGAAAATCTGTTAAGTGAGCAGCATGTTTTGTTCTTCCATAGATTTATTTAATTTCTTTAAGTAATATCAAGTCTTTACTCTCTATTTCTGATAACTAAATTAGACTACAAAATGCATACATATTTATACAATATAGATGTATGATTTAAGGCATATCTTATATGCCAGCTGTACTCCTTTCCAGGTCCTTTGTTGTAGAAATTCAGCCAGTCATTTGCTTCACTAAAGAGCATCTATTTTTCTGTATTTATAAAAATTTAAGTCCATATTGTGCTTTTTGCATTAATAACGACCCATAGAGTTCAATCCTCATATACCTGTCAATGGGTCCTTGCATATTCTACATGAATACTGACTGCTCTGTGCTTTTAATTATATTATACATCTTCCTGTTAAGAAATTCATGTTTCTTTATAAGTAGTTTAATTTATATTTAAAATTTAATTGTCTGCACACATTTTAGAGTGCTCTTTGTCTACATTTATTTAATATATTTTACTGATCTTATATATTTATTACTGATGTTTATATTTTGGTATCCTTCATATTTGAGTGTACATAGTTAGGATGTTGCATACATCTTTGTAGTCTGATGCAGATCACATATGTCATATTGGTCAGAGCTAAACAGGTGTATCCCAGGAAGGGGTATGCAGAAGTTCATGATGATACAAGAGTGTGTATTTTAGTAGTAGGGTTTGTTGGTACCCCTACACCAAGGACATGGAGGTGATCTAACAAAATGACCTGGGAAAAATGGTTATACACTGATGCAGTGTTTTGGCCAAAGGGAATAAATAAATAAATATGTACCTACATACATACATGCAAAGTTAGATATGGTGAACTGCTTTATTAGGTTTAATATAGAAATATGATTCAGGGAAATCAAATTCTACCAGTTCAAAGTTAATAGAATGGGCATTAAGGTCATATTAATATATATATATATATATAATATATATTAATATATTCATATTAAGGCCTCACTCCTGAGAAAATATTGCTACCTCATTCAACACACACTTCACCCAAACCATACTATCACTAGCTAAACAACACAACCACCCTCCCCTCCAACCCACACCTTCAACTAGTAATCTCCCCACTGCCTTCTCTTTTTCTCCTGTACCTACCTCCAATATAAAAAAAAAACTCTTAACTAAACTTAAACCACCAAATTAGCAGCAGACAACCTCCCAAGTGAATACCTACAAATCGCAGCTGATGCTCTGGCTTACCCAGTATCCATCTTGATTAACCGATCTCTGTCAGAAAGTTATGTTCCCACATTGTGGAAAGTCTCACATATAATTCCCCTCCAGAAAGGCGGACCCTCTGCAGAACTAACCAATTACCGCCCCATAGCTATTCTCTCTCCACTCTCCAAAATACTAGAGAGATGCATACACTCTCAGGTCTCACACTACCTCCTTACTAACAACCTCCTTTCCAGTACTCAGCATGGTTTCCGACCAAACCATAGCACCGCCACTGCCTTACTCTCCTTTACTAACACTATCCTTCAGCATAAAAACAATGGCTATCTCTCCTCTGTTACTTTCCTAGACCTATCTAAAGCATTTGACATAGTCCCACACAAACAACTTATCTCTGTCCTCAATAACCTATCCTTCTCACAATCAGTCGCCAACTGGTTTCAGAGTTACCTGTCTGACCGCCAGCAATCTGTTGTATGGCAGAATGACATATCTCCCCAACTACCTGTCTCCATAGGGGTTCCCCAAGGATCCATCCTTGGACCCCTACTTTTCTCTGTTTACACCAATAATCTAGCCTCTGCCACCAAACATGGCACACTCATCCAATACGCAGATGACTCAACCATCATCTGCTCAGCCCAGTCCCTATCAAAACTTAAAAAAGTCACACAGGAAGCCTTTTCCTCTGTTGAAACTTGGTTATCCGATGCCAGATTAATACTCAACCCAAACAAAACTAAACTACTCATCTTCCAACCCACCAAACATACTCAAAACAACTCTCACTTTAACATCACAGCAAAAGGCAACACTACTATACACCCAACTGAACACACCAAATTACCAGGAGTGGAAATAGACAATAAACTAAAATTTGACATTCACATATCCATGACTATAAAAAAAAGTCCACAAAAACTAGGAGCATTATACAGAAATAAGCAATTTCTCACCAAAGCAGCAAAGATTTCAGTAGCAAATTCCCACCTTATCCCCACCCTACGTTATGCCTCTCCAGTATATACCAACCTAAGGCAATGCGATCTAAACAAGCTAGAGACCTGCTACAACAAAATCACCAAATTTGCCACAGGGGCATCCTACCATAGTCACCACTGTCTCTCACTTGCTGAACTGGGCTGGCTTGAACTCCCTCACCTCCTTCAGTGGTATCAACTCTCACTCGCCCACAAACTAGTAAACCATCCACTAAATGTCCCATCCCTCCAGAATCTACTCCAACCCTATCGCACCACCAGACCACTAAGATCCAGCAACAAAAATCACTTGCAGATCACTAAAGCCAATAACTCTGCTGGTGAAGCACTATTCTCTTGCACCATAGCCAAATTATGGAACTCACTCCCACCCACAATTACCTCCGTACCATCATGCACCAGCTTCAAAACTTTATTAAAAGCGCACCTAAAAACATGCTGGCTATGCCCTTGCAACTCCCACTCTAATATCATCCACCCCATCCAATTACTACCTTTCTTTCACCTCCACTAACTACCTTGATGATAGCAAGCTCAGATGCTCATAAGCCTAGTACTTATTATACAGCAGGAACTTCTCATTGTTACATTTGTTAATGCCGGTTATGTACTTCACAGATAAAGATTCTAGTTGTCTACTGATGTACTATGTTCTTCATCTGTAAATATGTTGTAAGTAATTTCTATGTTAAATTGTTAATCGCTATGTAATCCAATGTAACTACTGTCTGTTTATTTTACTGTGGAGCTTTTCTCCCCGGGCCTCCGCTGAAAATGGACCCACGGCTAGTCAGACACTCCCGGTCAACAAATTTAAATAAATAAATAAATAAATAAATAAATAAAATAAATTATGTTAGTGACTGATATCGTAGTTTATAGAGATAATATAAACTAATATGCAACAGAAGCAACATCTTGAAGTTTAGTGCTCAGAGGATTTGTGCTGTTTATGTTTGAGCCACATACGGTATTTTACTGAGGATTGCTTGTTGAGTAAACATGTCTAGACCCAGTCAATGAATGGTCATGGTGCACGCTGCACATTACACCTGAGCTGAGCACAGGTTTAGGAAAGATGGAAATTGTTATTCCTATTCACTAAATGATAAGGATTTTCAAAAAACAAAAATAGCAGACTTCAACAGGAATTCCCATACCCTGTTAAGTAATTTGTGAAATGCATAATTTGAAGTACCCAGTGACAGGTTGCTATGGACACAGGCAGCCTATTGTTAATGATCCTTAACAGTAACAAACTTCCAGTTAATAGGGAAGGTATGCAAGGCAGAAGCAATAAAACATAAATAAACATAATTGGTGGAAGAAGAAAAGGGAGTAATAACTAAGACACAAAGAAAAGATAAGTGGGTAAGAAGGAATAAAAGATGAAGAAGGGAATTAAGCAAGCAGCCAGAAATTACAGTAACTCAGGAACTTGTACACCCATAAGAAGGTTGTGGCTTCTATGTTACAGGCCATAACTATGGTTAGAGCAGGATTATAAGTACAATAGTAACAGCTTAAATGAGAGTGTAACATCTCATACCGAAGTATATACTGAATAAAGCTGTATCTAAGGAGCAGTGTGAGAAGAAAGTCACGTATTTGAAAATCCCCTTCTATCAAGAGGTAGGGGAACATTGTAGGTATAGTACGGGGTAAATACTGAGGTTTCCCATTGTGAGGTTGAGTAATATGTAAAGTTCTGAAAGAGTATCTCTTTGTTTCTTTTCTTTTATTTTTTTTGTTTACCTTGGTAGTGGACTGATGTCAATGGACCAGTTGCAGGCACTGCTCATTTGAGTATATTAAAATGTAAGACAGAGATCCAAGACAGAGTAATAGAACATAAGTGATCTAAATAGTTGCTCTTTGAACTCATGCGTTTATACACTTAGAATAGACGGGCCTTTGGTGGAGGAGACTGAAGGTCAAGCAGATTATAAAAGACTGCCTAAGAAAGGATGCAAGGACACAACCAAGCATCTGTCATGGAATAATCAGTTCTGGTGGTGGTACACATTTAAGATGAGAAGCTGCAAACTAAGCACATAATATGGAAGAAATTAGTTTATTAAATAATCAGCTGGTGGAATGCTGTGTGTCTGGTGAGGGTGCCCATACTAACCAGTATTATATAGCTTTAACTTCCAAGTATGGAATATTCAAGGCAGGAGCATTGCCATTGGTGACACACCCACTTGTTGCAGTGGAACAGATTCACAACACTGCATCAAGTGCAGAAAGCAGACTATACAATACCCAAGAGCAGTGGTGGACATTAATGTTACATTGATTTAGCCTATCACAGACGATAATAAAAGCAGTCCTGCACCCAAGAATGAGCATAGTTTATTGGAAGTCGCTATGAACTGTCCCTGATCTTGTAGAATGTTACATCATATTTTTACTTTGTCACATGTAAAATGTTTGATTTTTTGGTAAATCAGGGAGAATTATTGTCAGGCAATGGTGCCAGACATTACAGTTCCATAATTTTCATTGTTCAGAAAATGCATGTGTCTGTGTTCTCTATGGGGTTCTTTTTGGCTCTGTCCCTGCCTTGAGAATAAAGTGTTTGAAAGCTATGTAGGAAGTGCATCTGTAGAGACAATGTAGGTAATAACTAGGCTTCTTCCAATTTCCCTCAAAAGCTGAGGATCAAAACCTGCCCCTTGCATTCATGAGGTAAACATATTAACCACTATGCCATCTCTCAGTGCCAAATAAGGTCTAAGGGAATCAAACCCAGTAGAACAGGAACTACAGCTCACAGCCTCACTCCTCTACACCAGCTGCCAGTGGTGCTGTTATTATGCTTCATTATTAGTCTGAAATAGGAAGAGGTTTTCCATGGCATTTTAGAGCAACAATTAGCTGCCTTTAGAAACACTTATCAAACATTTGTAGAGAGGAAGATGTTGCATCGGTAGGTGAAGATAAAGTTCAGTGGTGAGGATGAGTACTTACCTATGGGTGTTAACAATCCCAAGCACTTACAGGAGGAAATGGAGAGTGAATGCAGTCTTTGAGTATGGAATTTGTCTATTTAGAGTAAGCTATTTACCAGCCATTTTGGGAGATGGAACATAGTATAAGATAGTAAAAATGCAAAGCTGCTTTATGTACCAGATCAGTCACATCAGAAGACATACAGTTTGCATTGGCTTCTTACTAATACATTAACTATCTGAAGACAAAAAAAACTTAGCTGTGTTAGTTGGCATGCCTCAGAAACTCAATAACATACACAATATCACTACTGAAGACCCTTCAAACACTTTTTGTGGAAATAGTCTTCCCAAAAGAAATCTCCTCCATGGGGGAGTCTGTCCCATTGGAATCCTCTTCAGGAGAGGCATAATCCAATGGGGAAGAGATTTGGGAGGAATAGTCTAAATCCTAGTCCTCCTCTTCAGAAGAGGAATCTTCATCAGTAGTAGGATGAGGTTCAGGTCTCTTCTGAGGGAAAGCAAGCCAGGCCGGAGGGGAAGCAGGATGACCTGATGGAGGCCTAAGCACCACAAAGGCCTTAAAGAGGCCTTGTGAGAATTTCAGTCATTCCTTCTGTGGGTTGGAGGGTGGAGAGATATGTTTGTTTTTGTTTTTTTTTGTTTGTTTGTTTTTCAGTCATATCTATGCAGTACAAAGAAGGAGGGCCAGACATAGGCCTGCATTCCACAATGTCCAAGTCAACATCCTCCCAAATGATTATTTGGGTTACTCCCCTAGGGCTCTCTGGCACAATAAGCCTCTGCTCCCCATGGACATCAGAGAATGATGTCTGAGAAGCCTCTATCGACATGCAAACATCTGAAGCCAAGATGGCCTGTGAAGTGGGCTTAGCCTGTGGGTCTGTATCCCAGTTGGTGTGTGTCTCTGAGCTCTCATGTGCTTCTGGAGATACATCCAACTCAAAAGGTGCAGCTTCAGTTTCAGGCCTATGTTTTTTGGCCTTACATTTTGTGGGTTTGGTCGTTGGGTCTGGAGGGAATTCCATCACACTCTTTGCTAGAAGCTTGAGGCGTTGGTTTTCTAGGTAGATCATGATGGAGGATAACTGACTTTGGAGGGTCTTTGGTACAAAGGATTGACAAATGGAAGAGGTTTTGTGGTTATCCTGAAGGCTGAGGCAAAAAAGGCACTGCATATGATTATCTTTAAGTGGAATCTGTTGCCTACAATCACACTTCCCTTTTCTGTGTGACATGAACCTCAGTAAAGAAAAAAGTAGCAGAAGCACAAAAAAAAGGTTTCCCCAACAGGGTACTTACCTTAGAAAATTGTGATTTTGACACCAGAGTGACATTTGGGACTGGTGATCTGACTGGCAGCAATGAAATTCTAAGAGTGGTGCACACATACATCTCTTTTATGGCTGATGTCTGATGATGGCCCACATCAAACATGCCCCGTATCTTTGTAGTAAAAGATTTTGGTATAGTGGCCAATTGCAGGTCATCACCTTAGCAGGCAATTCCCTTATGTCAGGAATACTGCAACAGAAGATTAGAAGGTGATATGTATGGTTCCACCAAAGTTTGTTTTTTTATAAAGGTCAAGTCAAGGCCCCCAGTGATTCTGGATAACTGGACATTCATTTATGTGTGAGTTGGAGCTGAGCATCCTATACCTGAGTCAGATGATGGCATGCATTTAGAGGCTGAGGAGAAAAAAGCTACAGTGGAAACAGCTACAAGATGCATGGCAAGTCATGCTAGAAGACTGCCAGATCCAAATACTATGGTATTACACATGGGAACAATGATATTGCTGGTTGTTTTATTTTTTTTCCTGCTTTTAATTTATTTATTTATTTCCAGTTTGATGACCTGGGATGTCCACTGGGCTCAGAGAGACTGTTTTCAGTGGAGGCCCAGGGCGAAAAGCTCCATATTACAAAGTTTAGATACAGATACAATATAGAAAAGAAGAACAATTTACAATTATGTTTCATGCTACAGAGCAGGTGTAACATCTTAGGTGCATGTTACCTTTAGATACAGACACAATATTATTAATGAACAATTTACAGTTACATTTCATGTTAGAGAGCAGGTGTAAATTCTTAGGTAGATGGTACAAAACTGATATTTACAATATGTACATATGTGTGGTAGCCTATAGATCATAGCTAGAGATGCTAGTAATCATAGTTGGAGTGGGGTTTAGAGGTGGAGAGAGAATTATAGGACTAGGTGGGGAGAATGCAGATGCATTTTCTGTTAGAGTAAAGGTAAGAGTGTAACTGAGATTTAAAGTTTTCAAAGTTTGCACAGGTCCTTAGAGAGGAATGAGGAGAATTTCATATTTTGCTAAGGAAAAGGATAGCAGGAGTTTACCAGCAGGGCGACTGGGTTTTCGGACACAGATTAGGTTTTGGTGAGTAGATCTAAGAGTTCTCTGAAGGGTGTAGGGGAGAAGAATGTTGCATAGAGCAGAGCACTTTAGAGGGTTGAAAGATTAGTTTGTGGGCTGTGATAATCAGAAGATAGTTTAGATGGTTAGAGAGTTCAAGCCAGTGTAACAAATTAAGGGCAATACAGTGATGGGAGGAGTATTTGGCTTTGGTGACAAATTTAGAAATCTTATTATAACAGACTTCCAATTTTGAAGTGAGTGTGGCAGATAAGTTAGTTAATAGAGGAGCGCCATACATTAGTAAGGGGAGTAGATAGGTAGTGGCAAGCGTTTGTCTGGTGGAAAGAAAGAGAAATTGGATGTTCCTGTATAGCATATCAAGTTTTATATGGATTTTCTTAATGTTTTGCTGGATGTGAATGTTGAATTTCAGGTGTTCATCAATAGTGACCCCAAGTAGTTTGGCAAAGGGAACAGCCTCTATAGTGGAGTTGTTTTAATAATGATTTGGAATGAGTTTTTATCAAGAGGGGAAGATTTTGAGGGAGAGAATAATAGCATTTTGGATTTATTGGCATTTAGTGAGAGGTGATTCTGAAGCATCCAATTTTCAGTGGTGGAGAAAGCAGCTTGGGTCAATGTCTGAAGCTCTAGGAGGCTGGTGGCACTGCAGATTAATGTGAACTCGTCTGCATATTGTATAATTTTGGTATTGGGTATGGCTTTGTGGAAATTGTTAATAAAAATGTTAAACAGCATTGAGATCCCTAGGGAACCCCAGTGGGGGTGGGAAGGAAGGTTGAGGTGCCATTCTCCCATTTTACAGCTTGAGATCTATTGGAGAGGAAGCTAGAGAACCAAGATAAGGTATTCTGGGAGAGATTAAAGTTTGACAGATGGTTTAGGAGATGGGTGTGGGAGATGGTGTTGAATGCCTTGGACAGATCTAGAAGAACAGTAGTCCCGGGCAAGACTTATTGTCTCTAGGAAGGAGAGAAGTGCAGTGATTGTACTATGGCCTGGATGGAAGCCATGTTGGGTTGGAGTGATTATTTGGTTATTGGCTAAGAATGGCATGAACGGAATGTGAATGCATTTTTCTAGTAAGTTGGAAAATGGGGAGAGGATGGCTATGGGGCGAAAGTTGGAGATGTTATTGTTTTTGCCTCCTTTATGGAGAGGTGGAATGAAGGCAGTGCACCATAGTTTGGGAAAATAAGATTTTAACATGGATCTATTGATCAGGATGCTAATAGGAAAAGCAATGCCATCTGCGGCTATTTTTCGGAAGGAGGTTGGGATATTGTCAGGGGCTTTGGAGCAAGTTTTTAATTTGGAGAGTCATTTTTTTATATAGGATGTTGAGATGGGTTTAAGGTTTAATATATGTGGAGGCTTGGGTGCGGAGGGTGTTGTAGGTGGTGGTGACAAAATGGTGGATTGAGGGGAGGGGTTATTGTTAGGGAAGGTTTTGGTCAGTTCAGCTATGGACTTAATGAAGAAGGAGTTGAATAGAGAGGCTATTCCAGGGTCAGATTTGCTGGTGTCAGGGCAGGGATTGCTTTTGGTACCTGGGTTGAGAAGAGAATTAATGGAGTTCCAGAATTGTTTTGGACTTTTAGATTGGTTAGATTGGAGTTTACTATATAGAACTTTTTGTCTCTGATGATTTGTTTTTAGCAAGGTTGCAGAGTTGTTTATATTTAAGAAATGTTTCAGGCTGCTTGTTTTGATGGTACATTTTCCAGGATTTGTCTCTTTGTAGCATAAGTTTTTTGGTATCTTTGGTTAGCCAAGGGGCGGATTTGGTTTTTACTCTTTTTGTTCTTGGTGGCACTAGCGAGTTGAGGATGTTTAAGAAGGAGGAGTTGAAAAATTCTACAGCATTATCTAGTGGAAGGGTTTTTAGTGGGTTCCAATTTGTTTGTCTCAGGGAGTTAGAGAAGGTAGTTGGGTCAAAGTTTGTGAGGTTACGTGTGTAGATGACTTGGTGTAGGTGAGGAGAGGAGTGGGTAGCTTGGTAGATAAATGCTGGCAAGTGGTCTCCTACATGGTTGGGTGTGATGCCAGAGTTTAATATTTTATTGGGATGGGAAGCAAGGATCCAGTCTAGTGTGGTACCTGGGGGGTTTGTTTTACTGGACCTGGTGATGAAGTTAGCAATTTGTGTATAGTTAAATAGATTGATGGATATGGTGGGATTGGGGTTATTGATTTTATTCCAGTCAATGTTTATGTCTCCAAGTATATAGGTCTCCTGCTTAATATTGGTCAAGATCCAGAGGAGTATGTCCTCCAGAGTAGTGGTGGTGTTACCAGGGGGGGATATGGAGAGCAATGATACAGATGCTTTTGTGGTTATTTACTGTTAGCAGGCCTGTTACTAGTTCTGCATTATTGAATGTGGGGATAGGATTAGGGTATGGAGTGATGGATAGTAGGTCAGAGTAGATTAAGGCTACCCCACCACTTTTTCTATTTGGGCAGCCGTGTCTGAGGGATTAGGATCCAGGAGGAAGGATTTCAGAGTCACTACTGTGAGCTTTTATCCATGTTTCTGAAATGGCTACAATGTCAGGTTGGTTGTAGTTCAACCAGGCATGGAATTGGGTTACTTTATTTCTTAAACTTTGTGAATGAATGGTGAAAATGTTGAAGTATTTATGGTTAGCTTTATAGTTTAAGGTGGGGAGATTAGCAGTACAGGTAGTGTTTGGTCCAGGATTTGGATGTATGTCTTCAGCTAAGCAGAGGTAGTTGAGGAAGGGTAGTAGTATTTTTGATTTGGTGTTTAGTAGTTGTGGGAAGTAAAGTATTACCTTAGGAGTGTAGTACTTAGTTGAGGGGGGAAATACTTTTATTTTGAAGTAGTGGAGTGGGTTGTGTTGAACTAGTGAAGCAGATATGTTGTGGAAGTGTGTTTCTGAGTGATAAGAAAGGAGGTTGGGAGTGGGGGGATAGGATAGGAAGGGTGGGTGGAGAAGGTTACGTGAGTAGGAGGTAGTGAGATATAAAGGGAGTAAGACGAAAATGTAGATAGTTGGGGTGAGAATGGTTTGAGGTAGGAGTCCTGGCATGGTGGATAAGTGTAAAGATATATTAGTGGGAGATGAATTAGGGAGTTAGGTGGGAGAAGAGGAGTGACCGGGATAGGCAGGTGGAGGAAAAGAGGGGTGGGGCTGTAGAGGAGGTGATTGGTGGATAGAGAGAAAGGGGGCGGGGCTATGGAGGAGGTGATTGGTTGATAGAGCGAGGGAGGGGTTTAGGGTTCCAATAAAGGTAGGAGTACTGGGACGCATGGGAATTGGGGGGTAGGGTAAGGGAGCAGAGTAAGCACGTAGGGTGAACGGAGCTGAAAGAGCTAAAGAGAAGGTGGCTGGCTGAAACCAATCCGCCAGCTGAAGCAGAAAAGTGTGCTTTGTGAATGATGATATGGTAACAACAAAATGGTAATGATAAGATGGTAATGATAGCAACAACAGTCAAAGAAACTTTGGTACAAATATTGCAGAAGTGGATTAAAGTGAAACAAAGCAGGTCAGATATGCAAAGAAAAGGAAAGAAAATGGGAGGACTCAGGACAGCTACATATAATGAAACAACAGAAAGGGTTATGATCTTTACATACCGTTCAGTCAGAAACATGATAAGATAATTGGCAGAGTAACAGTTCTGCACCCAAATATGAATGTGAAGGTAGTTAAACTGCACAGGTAGCATAAGACATTTATTGTAATAAACCAAATTAATGCTTGTACTGGAGATAGAGGTTACTTAATTAGTGAAATTAAGTATTTATTGAAATCCTATCAAATACACTTGGAGGAAGGGTGAAGGTTACCCTTTTGTGATGAAGGGCAGACGTGGAATGCAAAAGATTTATAGTAAAGCCAAGAAGGAGGAAGGTATAGGTTTGCACATTCTGGACATCCTTTTAGCAGACTGTGGCCATTACCTGGTGGCTTCAGGACCTGAGCATGTGGTGAATCATTACATGCTTTGCTGGACAGCAGACAGGCTGCTGCCAAGGCCTGGGATGTACTGGTGGTTGCTTGGCTTCACAGACCCCCCCATGCCAGTTTTTGTGTCACATTTCCAAGTCAGCCTTTGTTTTGAATTTTCATGTTTTATTGGGGCTGCTTGTTAATACTTTTGAGATAGATTGGCATGATTGATATGCTGTCCTTTTTGCAGGGGTGACTTCTGCAACTGACTGCTAAGTTGCAGCCACCCTTCCCATTAAAAAAATAAATAAATAAAAAGGAAGAGAAAAGTAGTATATTCAGTTTGTTGGCTATTAATTTTATTTTTAAAGTAATAGTCACATTCTTTCTTTGTCTTTTGGTCAGGGAGGTTGGAACTTTGCAAATGCATGGTGCTCCAAGGAGCTCCAACTTAAAAAGATAGCATATTTCATTTGCTAGTCTGTCTTCAAAACAGTCTGGCTTGGTGCTTTTCATATTTTTTCCCAGCAATCCACACAGCTGTTGACATACCTCTCAACTTCTTAGAGCAAGAAATATGGACAAAGCAATACATAAAAGCAGAACAAAGGCCCAAAAATAGGGACAATTTTTAAATAATGCTCTTACAAACTTAGAAAGCTGATAGAACAATAGGTTTTGCATTAACATCAGTTTACTGAAGGGTATGAATTCTGAAACTCAAATGTCTGTCATTATTTTCTAACTTCAGTCCTTAATGATTCACCAATAATTTGCCAAAAAAACACAATTTTATGAAAAAATGCACGCAAATATTAGGCAAAAATCTGGACATTCTGTGAAAATCTGTACAGTTGAGAGGTATGTTGAAGACTCATAGACTTCACTCAACAAGTGTCTAAACTGGCTATTGTATGAAGCAGCAAGTAGACTTTTATATTAGCTCAGGTTGTCTTAGGTGACTGAGACAGCCTAGACTGAAACACAAAGAAAGTCTTAGTATATATAACCAGTGCAGGAGTGTGGGAGGGTTTTTTTTTTGTTTTTATTTGTTTTGCAGCCAGTAAGTCAGCATGCTGGAGGGCAAGTACTTAATTCATTTAATTGTGTGTGTGTGTGTGTGTGTGTGTGTGTGTGTGTGTGTGTGTGTGTGTGTGTGTGTGTGTGTGTGTGTGTTTGTTTATATGTATGCATGTATGTATGTATGTATGTATGTATGAATGCATGTATGTATACATACAGTATACGTGCATGAGGGGAAACATTTCTCTCAACTGTTCCTGATTTTGCTGCAATATTTTGCTCATTGGAGCAGTCTCCTTTAATCAATACACCACACCAAATTACATTTAACGACCTTTATTAAACGTCCATAAACATAACTCTATTGAACAGTGCATTAATTTTTTGATCACAGCATGAACAACTTTATTGAATGATATTTTAATTTATCGATCGCAGTATGAACATCCATATAAACTTTTACTAGGACAGAGGTGTAACCCCGCTCACCCTAACCAAATAAGCAGCGTCCTTACTTCCACTTGTTTATTTTTACTTAGCAAGCAGCAATCCTGTTGCTCACTTTCATTCCCCAACTCATTGAATTAAACATCCAGCACAAGAAGCGGAACAGAAGAGGGACAAGCCTGCCCTTCTCTGTCAACCAGCCAGACACAGGCTGTTCTCCCTCACCCACTACAAAACCTTCACCAAACCCTCCAAAAATAAACCTAATTGTCCATTAAAGAGGTCCAAACCACAAACTGGATTCCTGTCATCAACATCCCAATGCCCTACATAAAGAAGCCAGTTGCCTATCTAGCCTACAGCTATACAGCTACAGTGGTTGCCAACAACTAAGTGGCAGACAGTAAGGCCTTTCAAAGGTTCATTAGCTCTGCCAGAAAATCACTGGCTGTTCACTTCCATCTTTGGAGGAACTCTTTAGCTCTCGCTGTCTCAAGAGGGCACCCAACATCTTGAAAGACCCTCCTTACCCTGAATATCAGCTGTTTGAGCTGCTGCCTTCTGGAAGACAGTTCAGGTCCATTTCATCTCAGACAAACAGACTTAAGAACACTTCTTATCCCAGAAACATATGTGACGTGAACAATGCTAAATCAAATAAACAGATCCTCCCTTATCCTAACTATCAACTGTAGCTTCAGAATTATTACGATTGTTGCCTGCTAAATGTACCAACAAGACTCTAAGGAGCCCAATGCCACCTGAAACAATGCAATCCAGTCACTGTACCCAATTATCTATCTTAG
Organism: Protopterus annectens; assembly: GCF_019279795.1. NCBI lineage: Eukaryota > Metazoa > Chordata > Ceratodontiformes > Protopteridae > Protopterus > Protopterus annectens. The sequence continues at coordinate 673,115,540 of NC_056728.1, forward strand.
AAAAATATGTATTAGTGTATGTATTAGTAATATGCTTAGTACATTTAAGGTTTGAAAAGGCTTAACACATTTATTCAATTTCACACTGCATAAATCTGTACAAACTGCAGAAGCTTTCCAATCTTGTATTGTCATGAAGTATGCGCAGTTATAATCTTTGCTTATGCTCTGGAAATTTACAGGGAAGCAGATAATTTCTGCTTGTGTCAGGAAAATAATAAATAGATGTATCACTTGTATTAATGTTATGAGATTTAGACAAGGAGTTCCACTTATGCTGTGAGAAAATACACAGCTGCAGAAGCTATTGATAAGAACAAAGACTGCTAGAAAATATGAACTGCAATCATTGTTTACTTGTGTTTAAGCTAGAAAAGTAACTTGAAATGTAACACATGTATTAGAACTACACAATAGAGACTTGTAGCGGGCTAAAGCCCCCAAGGTCAGGTTGTTTTTCTCAAATGTTTTTCATAAATCCAGTCATGTCAGCAGAAAATCTGAGTAACATCTGCTGTAGAACAATACAGAAAGTTGTGATTAATTACGTCAACTATAGAAAGCAACGTTTTGTAGGACAGTATAAGAAGAGCATACTTCCTGTTAGTAGTTAGGCAAAATCCTGTATGTGCATGTTTTTGTCTCCTTGCTGCAAGTAATAAAAAGTGCCATACCTGAACCTAACGTGAATTGGTATTTGAAGTTTTTTCCTTTGACAATCTACTATAAGATAAAAAAAGGATTTGATGACCAACAACCCATCCTCTTAATGACTCCACTTGATTCCCTCGCTAAATCTGATACCCTTCCAGAGTGCAAAAAATGAGTGGAAAACCTTTCTCCCAGAAAACCAACAAATTGAAAAGCTCTCCTCATCATATATACACACACACTAATTACACATCATCACTTTGCCCACTACTGATCAAAACAAAGGCCTGAGGACTCCCAGCATGAGACCATAGCAACCTCTTAACCTAACACACCGGACACAACCAATTATCCCTGACCTTTCCCAATACTATCTGATTGTGCTTCCCAAACAGATCCACTTTAGATCTACACAACCAAATGTGTACAGAGGTAAAACACTGAAGCATCCTGCCAGAACTAGTGAACCCAACAACTCTAACACCCTAAGAGCTCCATAATACATCCACAAAGCAGACATCACACATAAAGTATAATCCAATGAATCTCCAATTACCAAAGCTAATCCCTGCAACAAACCTTCAAACCTGTCTTGTCAATGGTCATCTTTCAGTCTTTACACTATCAACCCTACCCCAACCCTTCAGTATATGAACCATAGCCCAAGATTTAATAAAGTCATGTAACCCTAATGGTGAGTAGTGCTAAACCTCTCAAAGTAGCACAGGCCACACAGCTTCCCATCATCATAGCCATGCCAAAATAAAACTTAAACCCAACTACCATGCCCAACCATGGCTACTCTTTCTCCCAAACCAGTAATAACAAAAAATGGATTCAATATCTACCTTCACCAACCATGGTCTGTAAACTCCTGACTGACCAGTGCCGCATCATCCAGAGACACATAACTGACTTTTACGTCATCTCCCAAAATAAAGTCATTCACAAAATTCCCCTTGGGATAAGACAAATGATGAATCAAATGAAATCCCCTACTGTCTTCTTAGGAACAAACTCCAATGGAGAAACCTTAAAGGTGTTAAAAGGAGGAATATCTTAAAGCTGTTAAAATGAGGAATATCAAACAAACCCCATAACCTACCTGCCTGGCATTCCTAATCCACAAAGCCTTCCAGAATATCTTCCTTCACCTGCAAGGAATGAAGATTCCTACAAATTGACCCCTCTGCCTTTTGATCTAATAGAAAATACCATCTATGAATTTGTCCGCAACTGCTGAATAAGGAAATTGCATGAGCAGCTGTCACAATACCTGTACATTAATGGGAAAATGCATTCCCCAGTCTTCCCTTTGACCCACAGAAGATCACCCCCCCTTCTACACCCCTAAAAATTCCCCCTACGCCAACTACCCTGAATACCAGGAAACAAAGGTAGCCCACCCAATTCAGGCTGCTGCGAACCCAAATTAACTAACGTGCCTTCCCACCTGTCACCTGTACAGCTGAATGCATACCCACACACTTAAAACAGCTGTGCAAAAACCTACAGTCCACCCACGAGCAACACTCCAAATTAAAGGACCCACCATACCCCCACCCCCCAAACTTAGCCTTGAAGCTGTTAACAAGGGGGTTATCTAACATAGCAGTTATCCAAAAATCAGGATGTCTCAAATCCCACTGCAGTGACTGATCCATCACCTTCCACTTTCAAAACCTCTGATTGTACCCATACCACAACCAGGCATTCTCCACCCACTGATGCTGTACCTCACAAATCATGACAAGATAAGCCAAGAATGGTAAGGCAAAGGGAGTATCCTTCTCCAACCAAACCACCATGTAATAAATGAAGCCTAACACCCAGTTGGCCCATGTCCTTGACCACAATCTACCTATCCTCCTCTGCCCCAAATCTACTAAAACCACCAAAAGTCTTTACCATTCATGGCTTCTGAGTCCAGACGTTGAACCCCATCCACATAAATTAATTAAAAATATCGACATACTCTCCCTTTCAGATCTTTCCTTTAACTAAAAGAGGTACGTGAGGGGGTCAAAAGACTATTCCTTCCTTGCCCCAGGGTCTGCTTAGCTAAATAATCACCCAGCTGGATTCCAAACTCTGACCCACCTCCTGCTATTGTGACTCCACCCCACCTGTGGATGACCCCAAATTTCCCATAATCAACCTAAACACCTGCTTCACCTTGCCCCTGCCATACCTCATCCTCACCTGCCCCACACTACTCCCAAACATTTCCAACTCTGACATGCCTAAATGAGCAACTAGCAATACATCATCCCCTGTGACCTCTTTGAGCACTAATCCAGTGGCTGGAATGTCCACTGCAGCAGCATCCATCACCTGTCAAGTACACTTTCTTTGGGCTACCGACAGATGCAACTCTGTGTCCCACCATCTGTGAGCTCAACATAATTCTGAAATAAAGGAAAAACTGTAATAAATATTTGCCTATTGAAGGACTTTTCCAATTTCAGGTCTTATCATTTGTTCTCACCTGCAAGCTTTTTGCTGTGTATTGTCTGATTCACTATAAAGAGGATATTTACCATAATGGAATTCATGTTATCATTAACTGTGCAGTTAACTGACACACCTGAAACATATTTAAGAAATACTTTTAGATTATAAAAAAAATCATTGTGTGTGTGTATATATATATATATATATATATATATATATATATATATATATATATATATTATCTCTGTCTTATGTAAAAAAAAAAAATACTCAAAAAGCAATTCCTTTGTGCTAAGTCTGACAAGACTGAAATTGAGCCTAAATGCCCAGACTGTTGTATTGGTAAGTGTAGCCATAATATCACAACTACAAATGTTCTATTTGCTTTCGGGTACAACATATGTAATATCTCTCTGCCAACAAAACTAACATTGTGTTAAATTTCAGCATAAAGCCAGACCATCAGCCATGTACTGATTCTCTGCACTGTGTCTTAGAAACTCATAAATTCACTTTATATACTATTGACTTATAAAGTCAAATATTATATTAACTTTCACACACGACTTACAACCCATATGCTGCATCTAATGTCAGTTCCAACACCACTGAAGGAGTTTACCTCCCAGGGACTTATTCAAATGCATGCATGCCTGTTAAAAATAGTAAGGGATATTTGAAGGCCCACAATCTGTAATGCCCGTCGTAATGAGGTACATTTGATATGTATGTTTCTCATGCCTAATTGGTGTGTTGCCTTTTCTGTTTTGCTTCTCTCTCTCGTTTTATTTTTTGCATACTCCCTGAACTGTCGCCGAAGAGAAAGGCAGTGTGATGTTCTCCCCCTTTCCGTTGGCCGTGCTACGTACATGTGCAAAGGCCATTACTTTCATGCCATTCACTGGTTTACATGGTGGCTTCAGTCCCCCGATCACTGTTTTGCTTTGAACAAATGACCAGAGCTATCACTATTCATTATGGAACTTTCAGCAAAAATGTGAGCAATTGGAGAGATCATTCACCTCTCAGCATACCTCTCAAACTCTTAAGAGCAAGAAATCTGGACAAAGCCTCAAATAATGGGGGGATCAAGGCTAAAAAGTAGGGACAACTTTAAACCTTGCTCTTAAAAAAACTAAAGAGTCAGTAGACTAACAAGCCCCACATCAGCAGACAGTTGAGAGTTATGCCTCTCATGCAAAATGTATGGCTCAACCTTCACAAATCAGTATAGTAAATTATATCCCGCCATTACCTTCCCTCCACGGTCATTACTGCCACAAAACAATAAATGACCATTACTCAGAGTGCTTCACAGTCCACAAAAACACTCACAGTCTCATCAGAAAGACATGCTAGTGGAAAGATGCCATAACAAAAGGTTTTCTGCCAGCTCAGCTCTCTTTCTCTCTCTTCTCTTTTTTTTTTTTTTTTGCAGGATAGGGAAGCTGAAACCCAAACACATGCCACCATCCAGTGACCCCAGATTGCCATGACCTACCAGAAAACCAGACATGCCAGGAGGCCAGACCGAATCACAAGCCCACATCTGGACATTCTGTGAAAATCTGATTCCCCACCACCAAGACCCCCCCCCCCATCTGTACAATTGAGAGGTATGGGCCCAATTCCCTATGCAGTAACTAAAGGCACCAAGAACCACCACTTACATAACTTTGTCATGTTTGCAACACTCGGCAGCAGTTACTGTCCACTATATGGCTTCATGAATGACGGCACTGAGTCTACCTTCCCAGCCCCCTTCTATGACTGTGCTGTAATTATTTTAACATTTTAAAATGCTGGGTTAGGTACATTGATGAATACCGGGAACAGCAATGGTTAATATAATAGAAGAAAAAAAATGTTTTTGTCTCTAAGCGGGGCAAGAATTAAAAAAAAATATTTTATAGAAATAATGTATTTAAGGAGGATGATAAAAATGTGAAAGGAATGTATAAATGCATGAGATGCAATTTTTGTAAACATGTTTTAGTGGATGAATATATCTGGCTTCCTGAAAGAAATTATAAAATTAGAATATATAACAAATTTGATTGTAAATCAATATTTGTAGTTTACATAAATGTATGTGGTTTATGTCCAGCCTTTTATATTGTCAGGACAGTAAGAGAGTTTAATAAGAGAATTTATGAGCATCTTAGGGCTGTTGAGTAGAATTAAGTAATGCCTTAGCCAAGCATGTATATAGCAAGTATTTAAATACTGCCAGGGATGTTAATTTTAAGTTTTCTGTGATAGATCAAGTCTATAATTTTGAAATTAAATGAGGTGCTGATGATGAGCTCAATTGAAAAGAGTACTGTTGTCAGACAAAATTTAATTTTTGTGATTCTCCAGAAATGAATGATAGGGAGAACTACAAGGTAGTGTTAAAAAGAAAGGATTAATTCATTAATTATTCATTAATTATGGGTCATGTGATTTCAAATAAGTTATTTAAATACATTTATGTCATTCATTCCCTTGGTCTGATGAAGTTATGTGTAAAGAATGAAAGTGCTTACCATTTTTATTTTTGTGTTTTTAAATTAGTATTAAAGTTTGCAAATATGCTTTAATATATTTTTAGTACGTTCTTTGATTTTAACTGTTTTTTTGTTTTGTATTTGTGATTGATATAATGGTTGATTAGAGTTCATTGGTAGATATTTTAAGTTATTATTTGTTTTGAAATGACCTTTTCGAACTCTGCATGAATTTGCAGAGTAATTCGCAGCCAATTTCCAGCTTCCTAGTGACTCCTTCCTGTTTTACCTTGCACGACACTGTAGGTGATACATTGTTGGATAATGGTAATGGATTTGTTGCCAGGATCATGAGTCAGAAAGAGAAAGTGATGCTGGCTGGTGTTGAAGAGAATGCTTCAAATGGAATGGCTTTAGGAGCAATACTGAAATGTAAAACTGTAAATATATTTAATGAAGAAAATGTGGGCACCTTTTTGCGGAACGGTTTAGTGGGTCCACATAATCCTTTTATAGATGAAAAACAAGCCCCTGAAACTAGTCCTTCTAATTTGGTGACTGAGTTTATTGAGTTGGAAAGGAATATGATTAAAATTAAAAGGTTGTGGTGGGATATCTTGTTCTTCGAGTACTGTTTAGCTGTTAATAGAGTGCCGACAGGACTTAGAGTTTTGCGAATGCCAGCTGAGAGGTTGTCCAAAGATGTGGTGGCTGCTTGGAGACTGTTAAATGAAATCAAAGGTTTACAATATGTTTGTTAATTGAGGAGAACAGATGGACACTGGAGAAGCTTAATGTCTCAGTAGTGGCTGCCTAAAGCAGTTTAAAGGGGTGAACCTCGAAGGAACTTTGAGGTTAAGTTAGAAAGAATTGCTGAGAAGGTGTCTATTGAAAGTGATAGTCAAAAGAAGCAGAACATTTAGCTATCAGAGGTGCACAGCAATAAATTGACTGTTTGAAGAGTATAAAGGCTATCTCTGATGAAAATTACTGTGTATGTGTGTGTGTGTGTGTGTGTGTGTATGTGTGTGTGTGTGTGTGTGTGTGTGTCTGTGTGTGTGTGTGTGTGTGTGTGTGTGTGTGTGTGTGTGTGTGTGTGTGTGTGTGTGTGTGTGTGTGTGTGTGTGTGTGTGTGTGTGTAGTGAAAATGTTGCAGTAAATTTAAAACCAACAAGTTAGACAAAATCTTTTGCACTTGTCATCACATTCAGACTTCAGCACTATACCTGATATGTGATTGTCTATGGTTGCCTGGGCAGGAGGTGTGTGATAGTAACTGATCATTGGTACAGTGTCTTACTGAGTAGTGTTGCTATCTAACACTGCTTGGTTCTGTGATTGAGTTTTTGCTGTTATGCCTTCCGTGGGAAGTCTACATATGCTCCCTGTTTCTTTATGGGGAACTAGTGTGCAACAGAGGCTCCAATGGAGTCTTTTTTCTAGTGCTACGTGTCACTTAAGGCTGACCTGGTTGATTACAGTTAGGTACATGAGGTGTATATGTTCAGTAAAGTTGCTATAATGAGCGGGTACATATTGAGGCTGTCTGTAGATGAAAGCGAATGACCTCCATCGGTTGTTTGATCACAGGTAATGGACATTGTCTTGTAATAACAGACAAGGACAATGACTATTACCTGGGATCATTGTCCTGCTGTACTAGAGGTCCACCCATTTAGTTGTTTCCTACAACCCCTATTGCTTTGAAGTCATGACACAAATATTGCGATCCTGCAAGAAAATTGTATCTGATGCCAGACATGACTTTATGGTCACAAGAATCAACTAAATGAAAAAAAAAAAAAAATATATATATATATATATATATATATATATATATATATATATATATATATGAGTAAATCAGCATGTAAATGTTTTTGTGGTTGCCAGTATTAAAAGCGAGTAGTGAAATAGCCCATCTACCTTCTATATGTTTATAAAGTATAACCTGACATTGTCTATCCTTTCCTAATTTCTTTAGGGGTGATTTACTTACAAGAAGTAAACCAGGTCATATGATGCCTTTGTAGAACTTCAGATTTCACATATTATTCATGGGCTCCATGTGATGAAACATTAAAGTGGGTTTATGCAAGCTTTTCTTAGTTTAACCCCCTTTTTAACCGATCCTAAAGAATCAGCTCCACTGTGTGGTCAAAGCAGAGAAGTAAATTGAAACTGAAACCATTAATTTGCTTTAACACAAGACAGCTGTTCAGCTTTGAAGCAATGTTTTATTTAAGGGTGGTTGGTTTCAAATTACACACTCTAGTTGCTTGGCAACTGTCTTTTGCTTCTCTTGTATGTGCCATTCATCCCTTCCATTTCATGTTTACACTGGAATTTACTATAATTCATTAATCCCACAACTGAGCATCTGTCAGAGGCCTTTTGTACAAGGGGACTAGCATAAATTTGTCATTTTACTAGAGGTTAGTTTAGCAAATATCAATATTTATTTAGTTATTCATGGGAATTAAATGTGGAAGTCTATTTAAGAATCATCTGATGTGACTTAGAAATATACCACAGTGTGCTTTTTTTACAAAAACAAGTAAAACATAAATGTGTGTGTGTGTGTGTGTGTGTGTGTGTGTGTGTGTGTGTGTGTGTGTGTGTGTGTGCGTGCGTGCGCACGCTCGCACGCGTATGTATGTTTTCACTTTTTAATATTTTAATTCTTAATTCTATGTTAATTTTACAATGTGCATTAAGAATAAATGTGAATAAATAGTATATGTATATGTAAATGAATGTAAAATGAAACAGTATGGAAAATTAAAAAAAAACAGTGGCATAATTTCAAGTGAAACTCAGGGCTGGAGAGAATAATTTTACAGAATAATCAGCACTAGTCATAACCAAATGCATGTGATCTCATGATTATGGCAACTGACAGACTTTGTTAGAGCTGAACCAAATGACATCCCAACAAAGTTCTTAAAATATGTAAAATATTTACTGCTGCTTCACTCAGGTACATTATTTACTTATTATTTTCCACTGAAACTTTCCTTACCAACCACAGTTAACCTTCTCAATAAACAGGGCAACATATAGCTTCTCCCCTTTTGCAGCCATTGTCCGTCATTTCCACACTCTCACAACTTCATAGACATGCAATCTCCCTTTATAACTTATGGGCCTTTTTAGTTTTCAACAACATTGTATTAGTAAAGGGCATTGTGCCAAAATGGCACCAACTGCCTCATGGCACTCATTCTCTAAAATGAAGGCAAATTTGCAAGCACTGTGTTCATCGACCTGACTAAGGCATTTGATTCTGTGCAACAATTTAGCCCTTGCAGGAGCTAACAACATGTTGACTTTCAGTAACCTCACTTATTGAATGTGCAACATACCTCTCAACTGTACAGAATTCCTCAGTATTTACCTGTTTTGAGGGCAAAACAATGGGGTGCCACAAATTTCCAAGTGGCCCCTTCAATTCCCAATTTTTTTCTGATTGTTTTTATTTTTATTTAAATTATGGCTGACATCACATGTCCCACAACATCATCAACATGCAGGGGGGACATGCGTGATGACATCAGACTCAGTTGGAATAGATTTGGATGAACAGTAGTGTTTTGGATGGTGGTTGGTGGAAATAATTAATAGCAGCAGCACAGAAGTGAGTGGAGCTAGCCTGTCCTGTGTACAAATAATTTAAGTATTAAGTTTTCTATTTCTGCACTGCAGTGAGCAGAGAGAGACAGAGGTTCTCCCAGATCCAGTGCCCGCCACGACCTCACGCAGGAATCAGGATGAGAAAATTTACTTCCAGCGGCTCCACCTCCTTCAGGTAAGTAAAAGTAAAAAAGAATTAAGTTAGAAACTAGAGCAAAAGGAATTCAGCTTTTCAGCAATCTGCTGCATAGTTCTTTTACTTTTTTTTAAAGGTTAGCTGCTTATCTTATAACATAGCAACGCTTGCCTCTTTCATTCATGTGATGCAAATGATGTCCAGATATATGTCCCCAGTGACTCCCCAGCAAAGATGTTGTTGTCTCCCTCATCCTCTTAAGTGAATTATCATTGTGGCTGAAAAGATGTAATATGCTGCATAGCATTAATTTACATTTGTATAACTGTTTTTAGTGCACATTGATATTAAGACTGATCTCTTAATAAGCTTCAGAATTTGATTGCTAAGCATCCCTTTCTTCAGTCTGAGCCGATTATTTATCCACACAGTGCACTTGTGCTGAAGTTGAAATGGGTTCATGTGGATCCATGCACTTTCTAGCAAAAAACGTGATGGAGAATTTATGTATTTTATTTAATTTGTTAACTTGGATAGTACAGCTGAGAAAATTTCCCATTTTATTCTGAGTCAAGGAGAAAAGTTCTGCAGTACAAAATCCATTTATATGGTAGCGATAGCTAAGACTATAAAGCACAAGTACATGCAATGATATTAAATTTACATAACAAAGGTTAATTAAACATTTTTTCCAATCTATGCAACTTTATAAGCTTACAATAGTTTATAGTAGAATAACCTGAATTCAGATCAGATGAGTGGTAACCAATGTGATGTTATTAAAAGTAACTAACTAAAATACTTTTCTGCCTCCACCAAAAGACTTACCATTGGCTGTGCACCAAGGGTTCCATCACTGGAACTCCCCACTTTGGCATTTACTTCACAGAGGTCAAAGATAAAGTTAAGGATTTGTTGCTGACAAAGTTTGCAAACTTGGTACCTCATAAACTTCCCACAGGATGCCAAGATCCTCATAGTGGACCTGTCCCAAACAAATAGCTAGTGTCAAAACCATGGACTAAAACCAGATGCCAAGAAATGTATACTTGTATCCTTCAACAAGCATCTCTATCCTTATAACAACTGCATTAACAGCACCCCCCTGAAAACTGATTCATATTTTGGGATGTGGGAACCAATGCTGCCAAATAACTGTCCTTTGATAAACAAGTATCCACTCTTGTAAGGAAGTCCATTTTTATTGCACAGCTTAAATGTAAAGGTATTGCATCCAGATCCAGTGAGTGATGTAATCACTACACTGTATTCAGCTGTCATTAGGCTGATCATTGAATATAATGTTCCTTTTGGGTATGTAAGTGTCCAAACACTTGTCGCAATTAGAATGACCACAATGCTTTCTCATGCATCTAAATTGTAAAAACTAAGTGAACCTTCTCAAAACCTTGTCTCTTGTCTCAGTATCATAGAGGCTACTTAGAGGTGACCTGCGGTCTCATGTATAATGCTTCAGTAGATCATATCCTATTGCACTTTCACTAGTCTACTGTTATCATAAACATCCATTCAAGATATTTCAATCTCTTTTGCAAAATAAATAAAAAATAGAAAATGTTGGAGGGATAGGTATGTATCACAAAGAATACCACTTCTATAGAATCATCTTCCACTCCATGTAAAGCAGAATACTTCACTTACTGCATTCAGAAGTAATTTGGATGAATGGATAGATAACCAGAAATTCAGCCCTGACCCATATGGACAGGGGAGACATGTAAATATCCCATCATATGCTTGTTTACCCTGTTTCTAGGTTATTCATATGCAAAATATAAGGGCTAGAAACTACCACTGGCATGTAAGGCTGGGCTTCTTAAGATCCTCACAGATCAATAGCCTAGTTAGTACCCATGAACCTATGAACCTATGGTGTTCAATTCTATTGTCTCCTGATCCTGAAATATTTAAAGTGTAAGGGTCACAGCAACAGTTTTTGGATCACATAACCCTAAGAAGTATTTGAGTGAATGTAGTTGTGTGTGTACAAAAAAACAAAAAAGAAACCGGATGTGCATGCCAAGAAGATATCCACAACCACAACTTGCTGTGTAGCTGATATTTTGTTCCTTTATTATGGTTAATGGAACATCATCTGATGAAATTCCATTAAGCATAGTAAAGGAATTAAAGCACTTATTAACTGCATGTTGTGGTTGTGGATTTCTTCTTGGCACCCACAGTTATTTGTATTTAGTTTAACAATGTTTTGTGGAGTTTATATTTGTGTGTGTATGTCTTGCAATCTGCAAACTCCATTTTAGGTAATGTGTTTCTATATTGCTGGTGGTAAGCATCTGGGCTAGCCACTTGGCTTTGAAAATACTGGCTCTGATCGAGTGATTTAGCCATCTTTAAGAAATGTTGATGCGACACCCTGAAGCGTTTACATATGGTTTGATAATATTTCTGCTTAACTATTTTAATGCAACTTTGTATCTTTAAGTTGCACTATTACAAAACTAACATGCTGTTTGTAATACTCCATTAGAAGAACAAGCTTTCACCCTACAAATGTGGGTCTATGTCATGGGAATGCCTCTGTGCAGCTGTTCCATTACAAAAAAGTTGAATTTTCAAAGTTGTTTGTGGTAATTATTGCTAGAACTGAGCTATTTCACTTTAGATGAGTTCCTTCATCTGTTTAAAAGAAGATTAAGGGAAAGATAAGTAAGCACTACACCAGAAAATACAACATACACACTCTATCATTTATGCTTTTGTCTTGTGAAAGTGTAGTGTCCTGTTAAAACTCCTTGTGTATTATGGTTGTCAACTAATGTCACCCAGACAGACTGGTGAAAAACACCCCCAATTCAATGATGTGGTTATACTATCAACTTGCTACATTTTGCAATTACAACTTTCCTAAACAAGAAATAATGAAAAGTGGCTTATGAAGGGATAAAAAAGTAAAAACAGAAGAGATTAGAAACTGCTTGGTAAAATGCATTCTGGTAAGAGTATTTTATAATCGCTTATAATGTGCAAACAGAAAACAGCAACTTGTAATAGTGGTAGGGTTCATGAGTTTATGGATCTAAGGGGCGGCCAACACCAGTGTCAACTGAGATAGATGTTAATAGTTGAAAAGATTGTAGTGCACAGGGTTACCCTTACTGCATAGTCTTCCAAACACAACTCTCCCAGTTGAACTTGTTCACAAGTAGTAGGCATTATCCACCAATGTTGCATTTAATGGTTATATTCTGTACACTTAATCTTATTTTAAATGTTGCAGTATACAGGCTGTGACCTTTATCTTTATATTGTGGTTCAAAATTGTTGCCAATTCATACCTCTCAACTGTCCAGATTTTCTCATATTGTTCATATTTTTGGCTTATATTTTTGGTCTGTTCTTCATAAAATTTGTGGGTTATTGGCAAATCACTGGGATGATCTGAGGGATTGAAGTCACTAAATAAGGATATACTTTTCAGTTTCAAACTTCAAATACTTCAAAAAATGTATGTTAAAATAAACCCTGTTACTCTAGCAACTGTCTAAGTTTATAAGCACAATATTTTAAATTATGTCCCTAATTTTGGGCGTTTGTCCCTTCATTTTATCAAGCTTTGTCCAGATTTCTTGCACTAAGAGGTTAAGAAGTATGCACTTGGAACATTTTCATGTATGCAAATTTATGTTAATCAGCATACAGTTTTTTGGCCAGTTGTACCTACTTTTCATGGGCTTTTGTCCACATTTTTGATGTTTCCAGGTTGAGATTTATGATGTGCAACTACTTAAGCAAGTAATCCTACGTGGTCAGAAATTCTCAAATTCTGAAGTCCAAGCTATGTCTCCTTTGAAGCTCTGCCTTTGGTCACTATACTATGCCATTTTTCAGTTTTCATCAGTGCCTTCTGACTTTATTCTGTTTGATGAATCTGCTTTATTCTTTGCAGGTGACATGGTCATATACTGCTCAAATACATCACTCACTGATAGGACCTATGATGTGACAGCACAGATCAGATTGATTCACTTATGATTCATCTCATTGGATCTGCCCCTAAATGCCAGAAATACTAAGGCCATGACTTTTGGAACTATAACAGTCCTCTCCCTAGTTGCTGATCAGTAGTTAGTAACTTCAACAATGGGGTGTTGTTCATTCAATATAACTATTAAAAGTACTTGAGTTTAGCTTAAGCATCATCTTACCTTTTTTGCATCTCTTGATGCTTTTTTAAGCATTCTGTTGTTCCATCTCCATGGTACAGTGGTATAAAACTTTTACTGTGCCACAGACAGTCCATGCTTAGCTAACAACATGGGTGTTGGAGGAAATGGGTAGGGGGAGGTTCGGAGTTAATAGCGAGTACTGGATCACCCATCATAAGGTCAAGGAGTCTACCTAGTTGTCGGCAATGGCAGCATTAAGAGCCTGGCTCATTCAGTGCTGCAATCGGTATACTTCTTTGTTGTGAGGTTAGTGACTGAGAACTTGGAAGGCTGACTTGTGGAGCTGAAGTATGACTCTGCACCAGCATTCCTGATCTCCTCAATGGCCCCAGAAGAAGGTCACTTTGACCCTGAGGGAGGCAGATGTGGGTGTAGTAGACCTGTGATTGAGGAGAAGAGCTTGTGGTAGTTGATGGTGAGGTCTGAGGAGTGTATGGAAGAAAGAAAAAAATAAATAAAACATTCTGTTGGCTGCCTGCCATAAAATATCATGTCTGTTAAACCTTGTAGCAAAATATAAAATTGTAGAAGGAGAGGTCATTCAAATCTTGGAAATATAGAGTCCCATTAGTGACCACATGGAGTTTGTTAGTTTCTCTAGACAACAGGTACTACTAAATAAAATTTGCATGATAATGGTTCAGTAATCACTCCTTGAGTACTACTGCATGGCCTTTGATAAGACAAAACTCAACCAGTCCCCCAGACAGTTAGCATATTCTCCTGGAAATTGATTTACAAGGTTATCAGCCTGAGGCACAATCACCTTTTGGTTCCCTGCGTGAGGATAAAACCTTCACTCACAGTGTTCAATCTTCAATCACTAATCTAGTCACATTACTCATTACTCACTCAAACTGCCCCTTACAGTGGCATTACCCTACTGAGGGTCTAATGTATGGAATATGCTTTTAAATACCATCATTGCAATGCCAAAAGTTCATCCATTTCAGTCCAAGCAGGCTATCAATCATTCATCTCACAAATTCTATGACCCCCTTATGTGAGCAAACAAAGTAATAATCTGTAACCAAGGTAATTGAGAGGCAAATAGGGAACATACTTGCAAGGCTCCAGATAGATGTTTCTTTACTTCATATGTACTGTAGCTGTTAATGTGTATCTGTTTATATAATCCCATTTAATTAATTGCCATTTCCAATAATGTAACATATGGTTCCCCTATACACTTTAACTCAAAATTTCCTTAGGCACTAACAAATTGAACACAGCTAGTTCTCTAGTTACCGCAATGAAGATCATGTAAATCACCAAAAATGATAGTTTATTGTAGAGGGCAAGTCCCTGCACTCATCCCATGGGGATTTTACCCTCCCAAGCTCTTATTTTTTATACTACCTTTATGACTCTTGGGGAAGAAAAAAACATACAGCCACTATGTAAGCTAACACTAGATGACTAGCACATTTGCTGTTTCATTAACTGAATGGGAAACACTGTTTGGGGATTTGCTCAAAAAGTTTTATTTTGTCAGCCTATAGTGAAACCATATCAAACATTAGATTTCTCTGTATTTCTATGCATTGCTGTTTTATTTACATTGTTAACCCTCTTAACTTTCTTATCCATGCAATGCTGATTTTTTTTTGCCTCTTGTATTCCTTGTAACAAGGTTGCAGCTGAAAAAACTGACCACTAGGTCCAGCTTCCATACCTTAAATAAGTTGAAAAAACAACAATGATATATATCTTTATATCATATTATAACAGAGGATGCTGAGACAAGCATTAAAATATCAGGTTGCTCTAGCATAATATGGTTATTAGACAAAGAAATTTCAACAAGTAAAAGTATCAAACCAGGAAAAACAGATGTAATGTAGGAATGTAAATGCAAACAATATTTAGAGACATGGAATACATATATATAAAGATACCATGTGAGATAGCAAATGCCGTGTCTCAAGAATGATATCATGAAAATTGCTTGCTAATGTAATAACATAAGTAAACAGCATATTTGTTTGGCAGGCTTACATTGTTGTGGAGTGCAAATAAGGTAGGCAAGCTGTGGACTGTCTACCTTTACGTCTTGGAAATTTGAAGTATAGTTATTTAATTTGTTATTCTGCTGATTCTGTGGCTCTCTCAGCAGATGGAAATAAGTGTGTAGCTACGGGTGAAGAGGGGCAGGGGAAGTGGCTGTCCAGGGGTAAGTTCTTAGGGGGCTCAAATGAGAGATAGTATGATAATGCAGTGCTAGCATTCAGAAATGAATGCAACATAGTACATTTGTGGTCAGCTTTCAGTGGACCTTCTTGTGTTTTTTGCTCATCAGCTTAGAGTTAGGGGTTGCTAAATCTGGAAACTGTACAGGATGCTATATAACCTGGCTACAGTTCTGATAACAAGTGCAGAGCCACTGTGATGCACACAAGTTTTAATTTTAGTATTTGTGTATTTTGTCATTTCTAATTACTGCTATGAAAAAGACATATGATTAATGCTTAGCCTAGCATTTATAGCTCTTGTAGCCCTGTGTTAAGGACTGTGAAGGAACAGGAAAAAAGGAAAAGGAACCGAGTCTTTGTTACTCATTGTGTTAGCTGTCAGTGTGCTCTGTTTGTACTGTGTTATTACTGAGCGAAATACAGTGATGAAGCAGATGCTCCTTTTGATGGTACAGACCAGGAAATAAGGAAACCTCTAAACTATCTGTTGAAGATTATAGTGTACTATTTGATTTTTTTCCACAGTTTTTTTCTGTAGGACCAAAATCTACAAGATTTTGTCATGGTAGGTATGGAGGATGAATGTTTTAAATACATCTGCAAATCCTTCTGAATAAATGAACAGCCTCTTTAGACAAGTAGCATCTTACTTACATTATGCTTTCACTACAATATTATCACATTTTCAATGTGAGATATTCTGTCTGTAAGACGTAATTGATAACTTGTCTTTTTAGGAACTACAAATGTCCTACTGATATATTAGCATGGCTTTGGAGGAACAAAAGCCTATCAGTTAGACCAGGTGGAAAAGTATTTTATATTCAGTCTTTCATGATGTCAGGTGTCACAAAAGGAAATACTGCCAGCCCAGCTACTGTATCTGGAATTTTGTTAATAATTATATGTCATTTGTGAATATTAATATGATTTATATAGAAGTGTGACAAAAGTAGATACTGGTAGCACAGCTATCAAGAATTTTGTAAGTAGTTTTATGTCATTTGTGAATATCAGCAGGATGCAATTGCTTGTGTTACTACTATATTATAACTGTATGTTGTCTGTATATCAACCTGCTGATACAGAAGTGGGTGTGTAAAGTACTGAGCTTAAGGATATGTCCACAAGGTACCCTACTGGGAAAAAAACAGAAATGTATATAAACTATTGTACCTGTGTAAATGTACATGTTTTAATAGTGAGAACTAGAACATATAGGGTTAACTTGCAAAACTTCAAGAAAATAGTTGAAATTAAATTGTTTTATAATTGAGCTATTCTAGCAGCAAACATTTGAAGGCTATGTATTTTCAGAGAGAAATGCTAGATGCTGCTTCAACAGGGGTTGTTTGTGAGCCTGAGAACTGAAGTCAGGTGACAAAAAGTGATGTGCCTTTCACCTGACAACATCCACTCACCACCTCTGCACCTGCCTTGCTGTAAGTAAGTTAACTAGGGTACAGCAATTTCTCATAGATTCAGTTAGGAACATAGTAAAGATTAGTTTAGATGTTTTCTGTATTTATTTAAGACTGCCCTGCAATGTCGTTTTAAATATTTCCTGTGATTTTGAACTCTGATGTAACTGTGAATACATATTTAGTGTTGTCTTATTCTTTTATTATTTATTATTAAATATATTTAAACCTTTCAATTGTGGCAGGCCTGTTTAGAGATATTTAAGTTCTTAGCTTACTTGCATATTTATTTGGTGACACTGTACAGGCCACTCCTGATAGCCTGGCTCTTGGTGAAACTATCATTTGGATTAATAGCAACATTACACTGTAAGATTGAACACCGTTTGCTAAGGGCCTTAAAGTAGCTGATAAGAAGTGGCAGATGGCTGTGGAAACTACCTTATAGTCTGGCAGAAGGGGGCATAGCTAGTAAACCTGTGCCAGCCTTTCCAAGGTGTGTGTGCGTGTGTGTGTGTGTGTGTGTGTGTGTGTGTGTGTGTGTGTGTGTGTGTGTGTGTGTGTGTGTGTGTGTGTATGTGTGTGTGTGTGTATGTATAAATCAAGCCTCAAAGTGTGTGTGTGTCTTTGTGTGTGTGTGTGTGTGTGTGTGTGTGTGTGTGTGTGTGTGTCAGCTACTTGGGCAGTTGCACAAAGCACTGGATGGACAGAGAAAGTGCTGGAGGTTTTGGTTTGGCCACTCAGCTAAGATCTCAACCCTATAGCTGTGCCAGTGGAGAGACTTATTGGGGATCCGGAGAAAGAGGGAGAAACTGACCCCAGACTGACTGTGGTCTCTGTGTGCTCTTAAGGGAAATTACACTTTACTGTGTGTGTACTTGTTATCCTCCCAATGTGTATGTCACCCACTGTTGCCAGTAGTGAGGATTGAAAATCCTTGATTACTAGGCCAGTGCAGGGGCATCACATCAGGGTAGGGGTTTTCAACTCAATGAAAACTTTCAGGTGGCCATTCATATTGAGAAAATAAAATGCAAAAACAACACAGTTTTTGCATCAAAATAATTTGGTGCTGCATATGGTAAGGAAGTTACATCCAACTCCAAAGGTTTGTTACTTAACATATCCTTCAGAATGTGACCAACATGATCATTCATCAAAATGGTTTCAGAGAATACAGCATTTTATATAAGCAAGTATGTAATCATTAAACTTAAATTTAACTTTTTCATTTTAAGTGATTGAACTAAGCATTGTACAGTAACTAAACAACACAATAAAATACATATGGGTTTTCTCATTGCAAATTAGTCTAAGACATTCGGGACCTCCTAAGAAGGATTCAAAGGTATATACTTGAATTAGCTAGAAAGTCTCCATAGGAACAGGTGTCCCATGTTTACCAGAGTAAATATATAAATATAAAATACAGAAGTATCTTACTGTAAAATATGCAAATTCTAGAAAAAAATCTTGACCTAAAAATATTGCTGTTTTAACTTTTAAGAATAAATTAGGATTGGCAGTCAGGTGATAAATAAATAACTGATGCATGTATGGCTGAAAGATTGGCAAGTTTGTCTTTCTAAGTTTACTGTACTGGTAAAGAATGCACAAGGAAACCAGCTGCACTCTTTAATTGTACTTTATTTCAGAAACACTGAGCTCCTCACCAAGTGATTTTTTTACTGTACCCTGGTTCACGTCTATGAAAATTCAGGGCTACCAGCAGTCTAAATAGTAATGAATCACTCTCACTAGGCTTCACTATCACATTTCTGTTTTGGAGTTATTTTTTCACTGTGTTATACAAGTACAATTACTGAATCACTTGAGTTCGGGTAGATAAGGATCTATTTACTGAAATTCTGAGTCCATAAACTTAGAGTTCAGATCAAAAAGTTTGACAGTGTGGTAAGTCCCTAATACTCACAACTCTTGACTCCAACTCAAGTGCCCCTGAAACTTCAGACTTACGGCTCGGCTTTATGGACTCCTGTGATACATCAGCTTCATTGGTCCAATCACTGTACACTTGGAAGCCCTTCCTGTAAATCGTGAGTCCTGCTGCTCACTCCAATTCTCAACCAATCACTATGTCTTCTAAAACTGATTCATGCATGCATTTCACCAGCAAAAAAATGAGACTAGACCTGTCTGGTGAATAACCACACCTGCAATACACTTGAGACCCATCCTGTTCACGTCTAAAAAGTACAGTAAATATCCATTTATTGAGCTGACATCTTTTAAGGTATCATTTCTGTTTCAAGAGGGCATTATAGACAAATAAAGGATTGTCTCTGGGTGTTACAGGGCCTAATACCACAAGAAAATAGGGCCTCCTCACCAAGTATGGTTTGTTATTTTCCTGTAAGACCTACCCTAGAAGGCATAATGCATTTTGAAAACATCCACAGTTATGGTTAACAGCTTCAAATCATTTTAATGCATTGAAAGGATTTTTTAACCATTTCTTTTTTAAGTTTGCAAGAAAAAAGGTATGGAAGGCAGAGTGGTGCAGTGGTTTGCATTGTCACCTCACAGCAAGAGTTTATCTGGTTTGATTCTCGACTGAGGTGCCTTCTGTGTGGAGTCTGCATGTCCTCCCTGTGTTTGTGTGGGTTTCCTCCCACATTACAAAGACATGTGTCTGGAGGATTTCTCCCTCGGCCTCTGCTGAAAATTGGCTCATTCCAAGTTGGACTTTCCTGGTAAACAAATATTAAATAAATAAAATAAAAAGGTAGCCGCTAAATACAGACCTGTTTCAGAGACTGGAATTACCAGCAGTGTGTTCTTCTCTGTCTCTTTCTTAAATTAAAGCCTATACAACATGCACATGCACATGACCTCATAATCAGGTATATGGATACACACACACACACACACACACACACACACACACACACACACACACACACACACACACACACACACACACACACACACACACACACACACGCACACACACACACACATGAAAATAGTATTTAATTTACTTATTCAATTTTCTTTGAAAGGAGTCATGTTATTCCTTCTTGTACAGTAACTTTGCTTATTGTATTTCAAAAGTAAGCTTCTGTTGATGTCTGTGTTATAAAATTATTTATTGTAAATATCGATTGCATTAAATATGATACCTGGGAGCTTTTCTGTCTGGGCCTCTGCTGAAAATGGGAACCTGTGCCTAATCAGACTCTACCAGTAAACAAATGTCAGTAAATAGATGACATTAGTCATCCTTGTTTATCTTTTTGCTTTTGGCTTACTAAAGGCTTTTCTACTTATCTTCTCTCCTTTTTTATTTTATTTTATTTTTTTATTTTTTATTTTTGTTATCCGGAAGAAAATCTCACCTTCCTTACAGTTATTTGGTAAATGTAGTGTAAACCCACAAACAGTAGAATCATCCAACAAAACTACCTATAGAGTTGTGCTAAATAAACAGTTTTCCAAACTCTAGTTAGCTCGTGGGCATAAATATTTGTTTCATGACATCTGCAGCATGCAGGTCGCTCTACAGACAAACATCTCCAGATGTAACAACCCTGCAGTTCAGTGAGAAATCCTGTCATAAGGGGAAGCAATGTCCATTCAGTACTAATTTTCATGTGATTCAGAGATAATTTCTTTACAAAATCATTATAGAAAAGGTATAATACATAAAAATAATTACCAGTGGCAATCTTCATTAGAATAACATTTGTTTCAAGATTTGCAAAGCTAGTAATTTGTGATGTGGCCCAGAATTTGTAACTCTCACAGATTTAACTGGTGATCAACATAACAGTAAATATATAAGGCTGGATTCCATAACTTTTGTGGATTTTAGTGCATCGTACCGATATCAGTGCTAAACTTACAGATAATGTTGTAATATGTAAATTTACCACAATAAACTCAGAATAGCTCAACGCACAAGGGAGTATCATAGTAGCAAAGGTGCATTAAACAAGCCTGCAAGTAATTCATAAGTAATAAGAAATGGTTGTCAGAGCTTGTTTTACATTAGCAAAGTTACACAAAGATTATTACAATTCAAGGACCCTGATATGTATAACAAAATCTGTCCAGTAAGGTTAAGGACAACCATGGAATATAACAGAGTCTTTTATGATACAAGAAAAAAAAAACAGCTATCCCAGTGTAATCTGCATGAATTCATAGTGCATATTTTCAGAAATGTGTCCAGAAACATTACAGACAGCTACAGACATTTCCATAATTCATTCACTAACAAAATATACTTGCTGAAGAACTCCATGTCGCTTGTAATAAATATCATCATCATTCTTTGCAGTAAGCTTAGAAACAAGTACAGATATCTCTGTAAGGCATGTACTAATAAACTATGCCTGCTTGCACTTATAGATTTTGATAGAATCCATAAAAATTTCAAATAAAAAAATGAGCGGCAATCACTGCCACATCTTCACAGCTAACATTTGCTAACAATGTGTTCAGGACTTCTGTAAGAAACAAAAGTAATGCACACACCCAAGGAAAGTGCGAGATAGAAAAGATGTGCAGTATGGGTGAAGAAGATGGACAAACAACAGTGATGCTGGAACAGAAAAATCAGAGGGAAAGTCAAAGAGGCATGGGCCTTTGTTTTTGGTAGGAACAGGCTCCATTTTTCTAAAAATAGAAGGAAAGGTAAAGATAGGAAAAAGGAGGACATCACAGCAGGTATAAACACAGAACAAATATCACAGCACACGACAGACAAAGGCTAGAAAAAGAAACAGTAAGGAGTGATAAGCAGTGGCGGCTGGTGACTTCAAATCAAAGGGGGGCTGCAGGAGACAGCTGAATGGGTGGGGCCAATGGGAAGGGGTGTGGTCAACTAAAAAGGTGCTGGAGCTATGGTGCAATGGGATCAATGCTGAACATACTTATTTACATGAAATAAATGCTCAGTCAGTATGGCAGATATTTAGGGACTGCAGACCTGTTTTGTGTAAGGCGGCCATGGTGGTGCAGTGGTTAGCACCAAGGCTGTGTAACCTCAGACTTAGCATACTGAGAAGCAGTAGTTTGGGAGTGTAAAGGGATTTTCCCTACAAAAGAATTCTTTAAGTCAGTGTTTTAAGACATTAACTTTGTGGGGTAAATGTCATAATATTTTGTGATACAGTAGTTTGAAATTTCATCAGTACTCATTATACAAAGAGGAAGGATCATCTTCAAACAATATTCAGTAGTGTTTGTGAAACTTTACTCTGGTACTTTAGCACACATCCTACACATACAGATAAAAAGATTCTCATTGTAATGAAATGAATCCATACTTTTTCACTACAACCGCCACTGTGTGTATGTTGCAAGTACAACCAGGGTAGGTACTAACATGTTAGTCTAAACCTAAATATGCATTTGTCTACAATGAAGACCTTTACATCACTTCTTCAAGATGTTAACTTTTATGGGACTAATACTGTAATACATTGTGTGACAGTGTTTTGGGAGTAGATAAAAAAACTAATCCTTGTGATACAGACTGGAAGGATCCTTTCAAACAAAATACAAATATTATTCAGTAGTGTTATTTGAAACTCTAATAATTCAGCAGACATCCTTTACTATACAGTAGATAAGATTCCCATTGTAATAATGAGGATCCATGCTTTTACTAACAGCTGTAACCCACAATATACATGCTCCAAGTGTGACCTGGACGGTCATTTTTAAGTCTAAACCTAAATATGCACCTATCTTCAACAGATGAGGTTTTTCCTTCAAGATGACATTATTTTTCTTCATTCAAGCATTACGTCTAACAACCCTACAAACATTTATTTTACAAATGCAGAGAGGAATTTGTATTTTTACAACAGATGGAGGAATATGGTAGACTGTGTTAGAATTGAGGCAGTAGTCTCCAGTAATTCATCCTACTCAATCCAAGTTCTGCAGGTTTGATGAGACTACACAAGCAAAATAGTTAACTTACAGTTTACACGAGCACTCTACTGTGAATGGAATCTTCTCAAAAGCATGTTGAAACAGACTTGACATTAGATATTTAGCAATGCATCCTGTGGATGTAACGTTTAAGATACAGCAAACTTGCTACTGACCTTTGTAACAAATTATGAGTCACTCAAATGCATTATAATACCTAGGTTGTGCTGGTTCAGAACAAAAAGAGGGAATACAACCAGTTTCACTAAGCATTTTTTATTTTCATTCAGAACACTTCTCTGCTAGGGAGTGCTATTATGTTTATGATTTTACAAACACCACAAGCAACTAAGCAAGAAACAGGCAAATCTGCAGAAACCTTCATTGTTTCTGGGGTAACTTTTGCACCCAGATTTTTAAACATAATTATAGTTTTACATCCAAGGTCCAAGGCTATAATGAAAGCCTCTCAAGATTTTGACAGCCTTGACTGTCCACAGTTCCTTTCTGCACAGTGCTTGAAGGTAAATGCAAAACAACTTAAGCAGGTAGGCAAGACTTGAGGAACACTGAATCTCAGGCAGCCAGCTTAGTGGTGTAGAGTAAGAAGTTCTCATTAGTAATACTGGTGACCAGGGTTTAATTAGCAACCTTGCATACCTCTCACACTCTTAGAGCAAGAAATCTGGACAAAGCCATAAATAAAAGTAGGACAAAGACACCAAAAAAATGTGTCTGTATACCTTGTATACATAAATACCCAGTGTGCATGAATCAACCTTGTTAACCTGAATGCTCGGTGTGCACACTCATATCTTGTACATATGTTTGATGTACAGTATCTTTGAGGGAATGTATGTTGAGGAGGACTGAGTTATCAACATTTCTGGAAAGTGAGATATGTTATCATTCTAAAGCATTGTCTTAAATATGAGGGTGAGACGCAAGCTCCCAGTGCAGGGGATGAGCTTGCTAATGGCCCACTGGCTTGAGAGGATTTGTTACATTTTGGGCTAATGCGCACCAGGCACCTCATTACAGACAGGCACTAGGTAGCTCTGCGGAGTATAGATCAGATAATTCTACCAATGCCTAGACATTCTGCATTAGGTAGGACCAGCAAACTCTTATAACTCATTTTGTTTCAATGCATTCTTCAAAGATAAGCTATGAACATGCAAACAAGTTGTCTGGTCTTTGCACTGCCAAAAGATCACTGTCACATCTGACTTTTTAAGGATAGCAATCTCTACTAGTAATGATAGTTATCCAAATGATATTTCATAGTGTTCAAGAATGGACAATGTCTCAGGTTACACATGGCATAGCTTAAATGCTACATTTTGTCCCTGTGATACAGAGTGTCCTGTGAAACACTCTGTCTGGGAAATACAATGCAATGCATTCGACTGAAACAGTGCAAGTACACTGTCTTGAAACTTGTAATGGAGATAGGTTGGAAAGCGTGATATTTCTTTTCTAACAAAAGCATTTTATCTGTCAAATCATGCCAGTGACATTTTTTTACAGTCATGTATAAAATGCATTTTAATTGAATGGCATTCTGTCATGGCCTGAGAAAGTTTCAATCATTTAATTGAGTGAACTTAATGAAAATATACCAAAACTTCTTTTTTTGTCTAAATATAATAACATTTCCATGTAAGTGATATTTACTTATTTCAACATTCACCTGTGTGTAAGTCATCTGCAAACGAGACTCAAGCTTATAATCAATATCAATTCAGTGGCTCATCTATTTGTTTACATATTTATAAATGACTAAATGTACAATAACAATTATTTAATTTCAGTTGGATCAAAGCCATATGCCCAAAAATGCAGTTGGCTGGGACAATAAAAAATAAAATGTATATTATACATACCACCAAGAAGAAAACTCTCTGTACTGTACTCTACTCTGTTCGTCTTCTTCTAACTTATTGTTCTACTCCTTCCTTCACTTTTCTTCTTCAGCACAGCTGCCAAAAATTAATATAGTTAGGCTGCCCAAAAAATATATATAAAAATAGGTAAATCCTTAGAGTTTGACCTTCCCTGTGTGATTGACTCAGTCACGATCACGAATCATTCAGTCCACAACTGAAGCTGTTTGATTCTCGCTCTTTTCCCAGCACATAAAGCCCGGGAAGAGAGCGACAACCAATCAGCAGCATTTAGCCCAAGCACGTCATGTACGTACCTGCGGACTTCACATTCCGAACCCCTTCCAATTCTATGCAGTTTGGAACCGCATAGACTGCTGGGCATCACACTGATGCCTTAATTAGTTCACCGGGCTGCAACAAAAACAAAAAAAAAAAAGTCTTTATTTAAAACCACCGCAACCCGAGACAGTTAAAGTGCGCATGTGCGTACTTGCCGAGGCAGGAAGGAACTTGCCGAGTCGCGGACGCGGAGACAAAGTAAACAAAAAAAAGAATACTGTCTACTACACAAAACACAAAAAGGTACTTTTTCTTTTTTTTTGCTCAGGGAGCTGCAATCCGGCAGTCCGATGCCACGAGCCACCCCTGCTGGTAAGCTATACAGATGGCATACTGCACAATACAGATAAATGAGGGTGGGGATGCATACCAGACACTGTGAAATGCAGAAAAACAAATCTACCTATGCACTACCAAATTACTCCATGTTGAAAACTGTGTGGCAGTCATACTTGAATGTGCATGACTAATAGTATATGTGCATTGAAGGGTAATACATTAGGAACACAGTACAAATTGGATAAATAACCACATATCCAAGCTGTCTATCAGCAGTATAGTCATAAGCCAAGCAACATCACAGATTAGCAAATGCCGATCCAACAATGCTAGAAAACTCCAGCAAAGGACAGAACCAAATCTCTGATTATGCATGTGAAAGCCAAACAGCAAATCATGGTGCCAAACCAAAGTATTGCAAAAAAGACACAAAATGTCTGCTACATACACAAGTATGGTGCACACTACCCAAAAACATGTAATGAAATGCATATATATTGCACACATATGCCATGTCAAAGGCATCACACAGGTATAGATGTACATGTCACTGGTCTAAATGGAATGTACAAGATATCAAGGTCAATGCGCACACACACCAGTGACGTGTAAGAATTTTTTTTAAAAATATAACAATACAGCTGAATAAATATAGTAGGCTGTGCACATGGATGCCAGCAAAGTACACTGGTTAACACACAGTATAATGAGAACAAAGATGTATTGCAAGCAGTAGCAAATGACTTGTCTGCAGCTGTCTCCCATCGCAAAATAGTCATACATTTGGCAGATGTTCACGGTGTCAGACTAACATGTAGTAATTGTCAATTATTGCAGCAAAGGGAAACATATTTGCAAAATTTTGTAGGGAAGTATGAAGGTGGAAGGGAGGTGGACAACCTGGGTCCACATTAGGAAAAAGCAGAAAAGGTAAGTTGACACACTGCAAATGCATGTGTACAGCACAGGGTGCTTTAGAAGCCAAACCACAATACATTTAATCAAATGGAAAATGTATGTCACATGGGCAGAATAATTGTTGATGTCCACTCAACTGGGCATGTATAAAACACACATATATGATAATGTGCAATCATGTACTATCAACATGCATAGGAAAGCAAGCTAAGAATTTCAAGCAGAATGCTGTCATGCAAATGTTGAATACACAATGCTGGTGCATGTCACCCACCCTGCTCAATACTGAGCAGAGGACACTCTTGTGAACATTGTTACAGCACATCAGCAGTAAGTTAATAAATGCTCATGTACTATGGATGTAGAACTTTAAGATACATCAAACATGGCACAATGTACTGTTAAAGAATAAATGGACTGTATCCCTGTGTTTAGATTACTGTTACATAGCTGTCTGATGCAGTCAAAAAAGGAGGACTGCACATAAACAGGATATACCTGTATCTGATCCCACATGGCATCAGCATTGCCAACCCACGATACCAACACCACATCACGACAATGAGACAGCATGAAAAATGTCCTGCAAAACACATGGGGAATGCCATGTCCTTCTGTTGCACAAACAGGGTATGGCAATACTCAATTCCAAACCATACCACAGTGGTAGTGCTGGACTATAGACAACATATGATCTCTATCATTTGTCCTCAGTGCAATACATGTTTACAGGCTATGTCTTGCAGCTCAAGCTGAATGTTACCTGCCACAATGCATGGACAGCTGAATGTGGGAGGAAAGTGTATGGGCACACTTGAACAAAAGTAGATGTCACATGACAAAAACACATAAGCATGACAACTACATGGTATGAATGCACAAGAGAGCATATACAGTCCAATCAATTATATGGCAATCAGCATGTTGGCAGCATAACACAGGTAGAGCACACAAACAATACTTACAGACCAGAGGTAACAAGATGATAGGGCTGTGACTCATGAATGACCTCCCTGAATGAATCAAACATAACCTATGCCATATCCTGGAAGAATGTCCTCATCATGCCCCTTATCTGTCTTCAGATCACATCCGTTACAACCTCCAAGATCTTCGCCTGATTATAGTATCTGCTGCTGTCCTGTTGTCATCTACTCTGGGGTGTAGACATGATGGCTTGGGCGGGGGACAGTCCAGCTTACTCATCATCACTGTCATTGTCATCATCACCATCATAATTTGCTGACACTTGTGGTGGCCTGGCATGTGCTCATCATCGTCTGATAGGAGAATGTCCATATGTCCTAGACTCTGTCAAGATGAATTGCAAAACTCAGCAGAAATGAAAGCAAATGTCTATCATGCAGAATATTCCCATGGAAGTCATAGCAGAACTTAATATGGAAATATTGAAAATTTACACAGGGCTGACGCACATTCATTATGGACAGAGGTACCTTATAAATGCCTGCTTCTCAATGTCCTATTTGTAAACAGGACATCATTATTCTTTTGTGAAAACTTAGGCTTAGAGACACCCAGTTTGGTGTTTAGCATTTTAAAACTGTTTGAATGTTCAAATCTAGATACTGAACTATTTTCATGTAATCATTCATATGAACAGCCATAAAGTGCCATTGTTAAAATGAGAAGAAAGTATTATGACAATATTGTAGACAATAGGTAAGCCTTATGACAAACATCTGTATCAGTCAGCATGATAATTGGTTGAACATACATCAATACAATGAATATAACAGTTACAAATATTTTACATGTTCATTCACCACAGCCTGTGATACATGGAAATGTAATATATATTCTGCAACCAGTATTGTAGGCGTACAACTGCATGTATTGCCTACCTACAATTGGTACTAATCAGTAGCCTACAAAGTGCAAACATCCTGATGATGCTTGCTGATTATGTACTGCTCAAATAAATGTCTAGCTGCATAAGTGTCAGTAAACGCAAGCTATAGCTGTGTTTTAACAAAAATACTCAAGGTGTTATAGGCAGATGCAACATCAGTGTTGTACTGCAGTGTACTTATTAGTAACTGCTGCAAAGAAATGTCTGTCTGCACAAGTGTCAGTATGCCTAGGCTGTAACTGTGTTTTTACCAAAACACCCAAGGTGTTATAGGCAGATGCAATTCCAGTGTCGAACTGATAGACATGGTATACAGTGTGTTAACACTGAAAAGTCAGGCTATGTACAACAGACTAGTCACTGAAAACATAACCACATATGTAAGTATGCCAAACCATGTATTATAAGCATCAGTCAAAACACTAAGACATGCACATAAAACAGCCACCTCAAAATATGTTTAACAGATTTACCAACCCAACTGTTATTTAGGTTGTACAGTACAATTCAAAAACTGTGTTCTGAAACAATGGCTTTTTTGGATTTAAATCAGAGTTGTAAGCACAGCTATGCAATAGTTTCACTTACCTTACTGATGCATGATGGGTTTTCCTGCATTCAAAGCAACATATATGTTAATGTGAAAAATACAGGCCTGTAAAAAGGATCAGATTAATTTCATTTAATAAAACATAAAAAATAATCAACATATCACTCTCCCTCCACCGCTCCTCAAGCCTGTGCGTCTGCTCGATGCACAGAGAGCAATTCATGTTCCAGTCTTCATCTCTTGATAACAGAAACAGTGAATGATGCATTCCTCAGATAATAGTGATATACATTTCTCAGAACAGTTTCAAGACAAATTATTCTGGAAGAATACTAGATAATCACCATAAACATGTTTCCATTGTTACATAGAGGTTTTAATATCTTTGAACACAGACTGGAGGACATGAGATTCAAACCTGTAACTACAATGTAGATTAACATGCTAATCTTAAGAGTTGCTTCCACAGCAATCCATCTCAACTGAAAGTCAGTCTTATGAATGCAGTGAAAAGGTTTTGTTTCATTACATCACTTGGATAGGGAGTAGTTTACTAGTATGGATCCTATAGGGAGTAGTTTACTAGTATGGATCCTGGCTTAGGATTTCAAAATATCAACATGTGCTAGTCATGTAGGTAAAGAGTTTGAAAAGCTTCAGTCATGTCAGCACTGTGTTCAGAAACATTACCAGTAATGGAAATCATTCATCCCTCAGGCAGTCGGACAGTGTCATGTATCACAGAGCTTCTGGGACACAGTCAGGTGTGTGTGAGGACCATGATATTCCTTGGCAAAGTGCACATCACTAAGCAAATACATACATCTTCTCTCTTCTGCATTTCAGCTGCTAGTCTACCCATTCCACTTCCTCACAAGATGAGGGTGATGATGTTCTAGAGCTGAATGTAATATTTAATGATAAAACAGACCTTTATAGCACTTTTACAAATTATACAATATTAACAAAAGCATTGGCCACACATACAATAATCTGTTGCATGCTTTACACTCCCTAATGTTGAAAAGCTAATGTTACCAGATGTTATGGTTATGAATATGTTCATAGGAATACAACAAATAACCAAGTTATTCACAACCATGCCCAAATATATGATTGTATCAATAAGTGGAATATGCTTTCCCAAAGAAATGTCACAGGTAAATTTAATCAAGATAACAATTTCAGATATGTTTCTCTATGTGGATTAGAAACCACAGCATGCCAAAATGTAGGTATGTTGGGTAGTTTCCTTACAAGCCAAGTTAATAGCCAGCACTAACACTCCTGCTAAAAAGCTGATGTTAGAAGAACATTATGGATTATAAGCATATCCGTAGGAATTCAATGACTAACTCAGTGATTTATAAAATGCAAACCATAAACATTAATATCAATTATTGGAATATGCTTCTCTAAAGAAATGCTATGGGTGAAGTAAACAATGATAATTTCAGATAAGTTTACCCTATGTGGACTGGAACCCACAACATGCCAAAACATAATTATTTGGGTTGGTTTCCTTACAGACCAAACTAACAGGCAGTAGGTATTTCATTTCAACAAACAGGCACTACAAATGTTTATTCAAATTTCTGTGGAGAACAGATGAATGTGGAAACTGCAAACACTTACTGGACATTTTATTTTAAAGAAATTACTGCTATCAACACATGACTGATAACATATGTGTAAGCAGTTAGGCATTCCTTTTGGCTTACATAAACATGACTGTTTATTAGGAGGAATGAATTAAAGAAGTTATGTATAAGTACTTATTCTAACATGTAATGGTGCAGTAGGTAATACTGTCGCACTATAACAAAAAACTAGTTTGCAGTAACCTACGGCCTAGGTGCTATAGGTATCAGTGATGCAATAGGACATTGGTTGTGTGAAATCATGTTGTTAAATATTGTAAAAGATAAACAAATCTACAAAGTTCATAATTATGTACATTATAAATGCTATTATTAAATAAATTAACAGCATGGTAATCAAACCCACACTTATAAGGACAGCAGTTACCATAACAGCTTAATTATCCCCATGAGATAATTGTCACAATAACTACTTAATTGTTATAAAAAACATTTATCTGATGTATATAGAACAGAGATATATATCTAAATTCCATAGAATGCTCAGGTATATGTAAGACAGTCACACTTACTGTAGGGATACATGGGCTGTCTCCACACCTT
This sequence comes from Protopterus annectens, assembly GCF_019279795.1. NCBI lineage: Eukaryota > Metazoa > Chordata > Ceratodontiformes > Protopteridae > Protopterus > Protopterus annectens. Next base: position 673,146,686 of record NC_056728.1, read on the forward strand.
GGTAACCCTCCATCAAAGCTCCACCACCTCCCTCTGATGCAGGTCATCATAGCAGTGGCATACCTACACTCTTTGGTGCTCCCACACAATATGGTTTCATACATCAAACATCACAAAGTTCCTTGCCCTGGCTCCCTTCCAATGCTCTACTCCAATGTACATGGTCAATATATGGGAGGTCTCCTCCTTGGCCAATTGGGTGCAAGGTCATATCTCAGCCTCTTTGAAGTAGTCAACATGACCCTCCACTGGAAAATGCAAAAACAAAGAAATACTCACTTAGGTCCCACTCAGTTCATAGTTATCTGATCTGTCTTCTCCTTGCAGCTTTTCCCATTAGGGATAACCACAACAGATCAATGGTCCACAGAACAAGTGGTAGTGGAGTTTTACAATGTCGATTTGCTAGCCCAGCACCCAACTTTCACAGAAGGCACACACACCTAGGGCCAATTTAGAGTGTCCAATCCACCTGCAGCATGTCTTTAGGATGTGGGAGGAAACTGGAACACCCAAAGGAAACCCACATGACCACAGGGAGAACATACAGACTCCACACAGAAGGCACCCCAGCTGAGAATCGAACCAGAGAACCTCTTGCTGTGAGGTGACAACATGAATCGCTGCATCACCACAGATGTCCTAGCAATGATCTGATCTGTAAATGCATCAAAATCAATATCTGAGGTGGCACTGATATCTTAACAGATCATTTCAAATAGTGGGCACATGTCACACAAGGTACCATTTATCAATATCTAGTGTGTAGTATACGTGCAGTACACCTGGGCTATGGTGCATGTAACCTATTTACACAAACGTGCAAAAAAATGGGATTCAAAAACCTAGAATTTTAATAAACCTCTAATTATGTATGCTGTAAATGGTACTTAAAGATAAGTGTACATTAGGTGCACTTTGTTTCACTGACTACTTAGAGTGAGAGCTACATTGACAATTGGCAGCATCTCTGTTTTGATGCTTATTACATCCATTACAGTCAGTCATTTCCAAAGTCACCTGTTTACACTAACTTTTCCTCAAAATGTGAGATTTAAAAGAACTTGTTGTAAGTTATTGGAATGATGTTTGATTGACATTTATGCATACATGTTTTGCTATTTTTGAGTAATTGATTTCAGTCCCATATGCAGTTGTATAAACAATTGCTATTGCAATTGCGAACAGTATATAAAGATAGATTTTCAGATCATCTGCAATTCTTACTGGTAATTCCTTGCATTCTGTGCTGTAACTATGAAAACCTATAGATTCTGACGCCATCCATATGTACAATGTTATGTTGATTCTACATATATTTCTTAATTCATGTTTCCTAACAAAACTGTTAAAAATATGTGCTGATATTTCTTCACTGATGCTTCTTTAAAAAAGGTGTTATGACTACTAGCTCAGTATACAAAGGATCCACCTGCCTACAGATCCTGAGATTTTCCAGTGCTTTCTGCATTGTGTTGAATTATTAGTTTGTGCAGTATTTTAATAGGGAATGCATGCAGACTCCTGTGGCATGATGCTGATGTTTTTTTTTTACTTCCATTCAACATGTATGCAGTGAGAGAAGTTCTAATTAATCTCATGAACTCTAAAGATATTTCAAGTTATGTTAATTTTACAAATGTTATATATGAAGGCATTGTTGTTACTTTTTATATAACGCATTATAATTTGTCACAGACAGTGTTACACAGACCTTTGCATTGTACAGGAATGCATACTGTTTATGTTGACATACGCTCAAAATCAACTGCATAAACGGACGCATACAGGAATATGATCACATGCATATCATTGTTTTTCAGTTGGCAATCGTCCTAGGGTGACAACTTCTCCCTACTGGAAAAAATATCATACTTGATGCTCTACTGCAACACGGATGGAGATTCCTTGCCGAATCTGGTAATATAGTTTGGAGAGAGGAAATCTGGACTGACTTCACCAACATGATAAATCTAGTTGGAGGTCACAACAGATCCCATGTTGCTTGTAGATGAGGCTGATCAGACATGATCATTTGCACAGTCAACAGATTAAGATGATATGAGAGATAAAAGGATGCCATCAGTGGTGGACTACCATTGACCCTCCCAAGACATCATAACATCTCTGGCCTCACTGCCTACAGCAAGAGGTGAGTGACACATATCCAGGGGTGGGATTGAAGCTGGAGTTCCAGACCAAATATGCATGCCTTTCTTTTTTTCCATGACATGGCTGGGTATAGAGACAAACACTGCATATCATTGTAATGTGCATATTCATGTATTGTAATGTTTGATTTACAGCAACAGATTTGAGCCATGCACACACATCCACACATGGTGAGGATAATGAACATAAGTCTAATGACATTTATTCATACAAATTAAATACAAACAGAGCAGTCCAACCAACATGTAATGCTGTTTGCATTAATATTCACAGGTCTGTCTACTTTGGGACAAAACCAGGGATTGTCAGGCGAGTGTCTCCATGTTTCTACTCTGACTACCTGTTCATCATGTGATGTGATTCAGCCTCATTTCATGGCATTGATGTTTAGTGTCATATTATTATTTCCCTAACATTGTACACTGGAGGTACATCCAGGGGCCCAAACCATGCAGGCTCAAGTTTAGACAGACTGGGTATGTTACTGCAAAAGTTTCATAGCTTGCATCAAAGTCTAGCACACATGTTACATGACATTTATGTTAATATTTTTCAACACACACCCATTTGGCGTACAGGTGGAATGTCCATCACATGATTATCCGTAGCCCCTGTTACTGTGTTGTATATGTGATACTGTCAGTAAAGTTTTTGACTTATACATCACTGTCATCTTTCTCTTTACTTTCCCACCACAGGATCCACAGTACAACCCATAACATCTCTACCTCTACAGCAGGAGTCTGTCAGTGCTATGCTAGTCATTGTTAATAATTTTGTTGCCCTCTATTAGTACTAAGTACTTCTTCCTATTCTTAATGCAAACAGTACCAGCCTCATTAACTGCACATATTTATTTATTTATTTGCAGTTGGTTTACCAGGATAGTCCATTAGGCTAAGACAACCCATTTTCAATGGAGTCCTGGGAAGAAAAGCTCCAAAACATACAAATATACAAAAATGTTTGATAATAAACATGCAGCAGAATACACAGGATATAATAAACACTTTTGTGCAGTATTACAAGTACATCTACAAGCCTGATTTTCAATACAATTTAAAGGAAGAATAAGCATAATAAGTATTACAGTGATAAGAGAAAAGAAAGAAAGTTTTTAGTTACTTTAGAAGTAAATGAATTGGTACAGAGAGAGAGGCTGGGTTTCAGATTTGGTTAATGTAGGGGAAGTAGTACAATAGCATTTCCAGTGGGATGTTCGGTGTGAGTGGAGCATGGTTTTAAAGGATCAGTGACTGCTAGTGGAACGGATTAGGGGTGGCGTGCTAAAGAAAATGATAATATATGTTTACCTGGTGGGCGGGCAGGTTTGTGTAATTCAATAAGATTTTGAGTGTTTGATCTTAGGAGCCTGTGAAGTATGTGCATTTTGAAGGTGAAAGCTAGAGAGGGGCAGAGTGAGGGAGTGAAAATAAGTTTGTGAGCTTGGATGAGTTGGATATAAGTGAGATAGTGGGGCAGCGGTAACCAATTCAGTTTATGAAGAGCAATGCAGTGGTGAATGGATGATCGGTGACCTGTGGCAAATTTTGAGATTTTATTGTAGTAGGAGGTTAGTTTAGCCTTAAGGGAAGATTGCAGGTTAGTAAGGAGTGGGGCACCATATAGGAGAGATGGGATGAGGTATGTGGTGGACAGAATTATTTTGGTAGAAGAGGAGAGGTAGCGATTGTGACGGTATAGCATTCCAAGTTTCTGATCTGTTTTCTTAATGTTTGAATGTAGGTGAATATCAGACTTCAGCTGATCATCAATGAGGACTCCTAGTAATTTTGCATCAGATACAATTTCAAGAGGAGTATTATTGTGACTAGTGATGATGAATGTGTCTTTATCAATGATGGTGGTCTTAGAAGCGGTAAATATCATGAGTTTGGTTTTTGTTGCATTAAGTGCCAGATGATTATCTAGCATCCATTTTTCAGAAGATGAGAACACATCTTGAGTTAATTTTATGAGAGTGGGAATAGAAGTGGCAGAGCAGATAATTGTTGAATCATCAGCGTATTGAATAAGTTTAGTATTGGGAATGGCATGGTGGAAGTCATTTATGAAAATGTTAAACAGTAGTGGACCTAAACTGAACCTGAGGTACACCAGTTGGAGTTCTGAGGAATGGGGAGCTAACATTCTTCCACTTAACTGATTGTTGCCTATCAGAGAGGTAACTGGTTACCAATTAATTAAGGAAAGGGCTAAATTTAGCTTGGAAAGTTTAGTTAGTAAAATATTGTGAGATAGTATCAAAAGCCTTTGACAAGTCTAGGAGAAGAGAGGAAACTGTACAGCCAGTGTCATGGGCTTTGTTGATGGTTTCTAAGAAGGAAAGGAGGGTGGTGGTGGTGCTGTGACCAGGCCTGAATCCATGTTGTGTGGGAGTTAGTAGTTGGTTATTTGTAAGGTAGGGTAAGAGTTGTAAATGTATATGAGTGATATGTGAATGCTATACCTTCTCTGCATTTTAATTGCATTCACATGGTTAATGGAGACAAATTGTTATCATTAATGCTGCTTTTTCTGCTACATTAGTTGAAGTTTATCCATCTTCAGCAGCACCATCTTCCAACGAGGAGTTGTTAGGCATGTGTTTTTTTGTATTCCTCAAATATGTCATGTATGTTGTCTTTGTAACTTAATTCTATATTCCACATATGTAGATTCTGTGAAACATACATTCAATAGACCTCATGTAAAGTCATTATTATTTGTAGCATTGCAGTGAGATGTATATATCATATGTCTTTGACACAATTCATCATGTGATGAAAGCACATTGCCCTGATCTGCATCTTTGTATCTTGTAGTACATCAACTATCTGTATCATTCATCAGCCCATCCAGTGATCATAATGTGGTTTCAGATGTGTCTCAGCATGGTATTATGGCCACTGGTACACAGGACCTTGACATGTTTTGAGAGTCCATCCAAGATGTTGAGAGTGATGTTGCTGCAGCTATAGCCTCAGATGTGGAGGGGAACTTGTCTGGCCATTCAGAGTATGATGTGGCACTGGATGTTGAACAGGATGAAGCTATCGAATGACAGATCCTAGTTGAGAGTGCTGCTGATGGCAGTTTCCCCCAACAACCTTAAAACAGAGCATCAGGGTAGAAGGAGGCATGCAGATGTGCATAGCCAGGTGTCAGAGGGTGTCCGCCTCCTTTTACAGGCAAATGAACACTCCTAACAACAACATTGTTCAGACATCCATATGCTTGCATGTGCCACAGATCATGATGCATGAAGGACAAGAGTGCAGACATGGTAAGATAAGGGTGGCATTGGCCACTCAAAATGAGAGTTTAATAGTTGTGGCATGGTCGGTAGAAATCCTGACCTCTACTGCACTGCAGCAATGCTGTAGTACCAGTAGGGTTTGCATGCCCTGACTGTGGTCAACAGATTGCAACATGGAGGAGGCAGGCCACCTCTCTGCAGAACCACCATTGGCCATCGAGCATCAGTGTCTGTGGTCCAACATGTACACAATTCCACTGCTGGTCCATCTGCTCTGGTCCCAGCAGCCACAACAAGGCCTTCAACTCACAGTCATGCTCCTTCACTTCAACATGGTGTTGTCACTCCATCAGTTTCCTCTCTGGAGTGACCAGGGCAACATGCTTCTACACATGGTCTGGGCAGAGCAGACCATAATGTGAGACATTAGTGAGGTCACCATAGACTGTGTTAGAGTGTGTTCAACAGTCTCATAAAAGTAGCTAGCTCATAGAATTAAATTACCTCTTTACTGTTTATATATTTTTGTGACTATTAAATGTTATGTATTATGTCCTGTGTTATTTCTCTTTTTTTATGTTATTATATTGTAGAGATATGTTATGTGTTGCACTGATGTCTGTCCCTTATTATTCTCTATACAGTTATACACCAATCTGAATGTATATGCATACCTCTGTCAATTGTGCCCTGAGTTGATGATCTGTATTTTGACACATTTCTAAATGTTCATGCTAGAATATTTTATGATCATGTTATGTGTGATGCTCAGTGTGTGTACACGTCTAGTGGGTAATTGCCATTAGATGCAATCGGTGTTGCTGTGGTGGGGCAACACCTGAATATCAATGTTTAATCTGTGTACTCATGTACATGTGGTTTGTCATGACTCAGTCCTGTCAGTAACACATTGCTGCATTGCCTGGGCCTGCACTTGAGATCACATCCTACGTTGGCTACACCTGTGTCATGTGCCTCCTCTGTCCTCTGTGGGATGTCCTGTTCAGACAACTGAGGTTTTTGGCATAGTTCACCCACACCTGCATCTGGAAGACTGCCATGTGCTCTAGTTAGCATGTCGTGTAGCATGGTGGACAACATTATCATTTGTGCTCCTTTCTCCGCAGAGTATTGCAGTGCACCCCTGGATGTATCCAGATGTCTGAAGCTAGCTTTCAGTACACCAAACTCACACTCATAGGTGTTTTTGGTTGCTGCATGTGCTCTATTGTAGGCCTCCTGTGCAGGGTTGGATGGTTTGTGGCACGGTGTCAATAGCCATGGATCAAGCGGATAACTAGTCACCTGTTGTGTGCAATGGAAACACATGTGGTCAGGATGAATATTTTTGCGAGGGGTATCCTTAGCTTACATCCTAGCTGTGTTCCTGTACTTACCTAGTAATAATCCCTCAGGTATTTCACCTTGCTGAAATCAGCCCTCAGTCCACATTCCATCCAAATGACAGCATCATGGACACTTCCAGAGGGTGTTGAAATCATGTTTGTTATGCTGCCATCTGCTGCACACACAACCTGGCTGTAAGTAGATGGCCAGTACTTTCTGTTTATGTATCTGTCTGCTTCAGGATGTACTGGTGTCTTGATAAGTATGTGTGCTCAATCTATTTCACCAAATACATGGGCGAAGTTTGCAAGGCTGTAGAACTGGTGCATTACAGTTCTCTGCTCCAGTAGGGTGGATGAGAAGTGTAGGCAGTCAACCACATTGCTGCACATTGTTTCATTACTGAAAATCATTTTATTAACTAAATATCCCACATCTAGTGACAAAAAACTGATGTCTCTTATCACCGGAGTGAATGCTACATTTCAGTAACCACTAAAAAGGTTATGTATTTTGTCACAACCAATTATTCTCGGGTCTAATTACATTGTGCCATATGGATAACTATCTGAATCTTTGTAAGTGTTAATTTTTTTTGTAGTTCATCAAAACTGTGCATCGGTGTTGTAATCGAGGGGACTATTGGAGTCTTGTAAAAATACAGTTTCAATATCTTCTGTATCAGTTTTCTTATGATCTGATTAACCTACAGATATATTCAGTATGGTTCCTGTCCTATTTACTGCCTTTTGTGTCTTTGCATCCACATAATGCACAACCACATATGTGAATCTTTCTTATTTGTTTGCAAACATCTTCACAAATGTCTGTAAACTTTGTTGAATTTCTTACAACTGACTGGGGTTTAACTGCATGAACAAGAAATGCCACAAACTGAGGTTCATTGCATAGCTTTAAGAAGGCTGCTGACCAATCTCCTCTGAACTATTACATACAAAAAGCACAATTACTTTTATATAGACTGTCAGCCAGATTCAATAACACCTACATGGTCCATTTACACCATGTGCGTGTCATTTTGGATTCAGTAAGAGGTGCACACTACTGCACAAACAAGGTAAACACCTTGACATGCTAATTACAGGATAAGCAACTGAGCTGTATGCTAATCAACCAATCCAAGATGGAGAAGATTAAGGAGTGATAGGCCAGAGAGTTCTCATATGGCAGAGCAATGGATGGCACAGGATGAAATTGAAGAGAATATGCCACAGAAAGATGCAATAGAGCATTCCACAGAATGCCCACAGGAAATGGTAAACAAAAATGTGCCCTCAGTTTAGAAGAAAATGAGCTAAGAGAAGAGTTGCTTGATTTAATAGTGATAGATGGACATATTGCCATCAATGAAAGAAATAGACTGCAGAAGGTCAATAAAACCCAAAAAGTCAGAAGTTTGATAAAACAAATGAACACAATAATTAGGACTGGCCATAGAGATATGTGCGATATAACAGACGTAAACAGGATATATTACTGTGCAGCTAAATTAATAACTGATAAAGTTCTACCACAAGAACAAGAAGTGTCACTGATAAAAGACTATAGAAGAGGGAACAGATCAACAAAAATACTAAGAAAGATAGATGCGGTAAAAGAATTGTGAAGTATTAGAACAGACCATGATCTGTAATGCACTATCGCAAATAAACTAAAAATTTCAGCACAGGTGGAAAGACTTAGAAGATATGAAGATTAATATAAAGGAAAAGTAGAAAATAAGCAATTTTCTGATGACCTAAAAAGGTTTTATAGAGAATTGGGAAACAAGGTAAAAGGAATTGAAAGACTGCCAAAAAAGAAGAAATAGATGCATTTTAGAGAAATATCTATGAAGATCCTGTGGAACATAACAAAGATGTTAAATGGATAGAAGAAGTTAAAGAAAGAATAAGAAATTTAAAGGTAAAGGATATGAAATGGGATGAAGTAACACCCGAAGAGATTGAAGTAAAGTTGAGAAAAGCCTACAACTGGAAAACACTAGACCCAGATGCAGTACCCAATGTTTGGCTAAAAGTATTAACATCTTTGCATGAAAATGTATCCATAAGTAAGAACTATTTATATGCACACCCCAAACAGACACCAACCTGGCTAACAACAAGAAAAACAATGCTCCTACTTAAGAATGAACCTGCAAGCTACCCTAAGAATTATAGACCAATAACTTGCCTTCCAACGACATATAAACTATACATGGGAATTGATGCCATGCTGACAGAGTTTATAGTCATTTAGAAGAAACCTCAATTATGGCAGTAGAACAAAAGGGCAATAAAAGAAAGTCATATGGAATAAAGAATCACTTGCTTTTAAATAAAGTCATAGTAGAGAACTGTAAAAAGGGGAAGAATCTAAAAGTATGGCATGGATTGACCACAAAAAAGCATTTGCTAGTATCCCACATTCATGGATAAGAGTGCTTAAAAATGTATAAAATACATCCTACACTGAATGACTACATTACACATTACAGTGACCATGAAACAGTGGCAGACCACTTTGCAATTAAGCCAATTATTCCATGATAAAGGACAAATTATTATCCCATGGATAAAAATTCAAAGAGGGATATTCCAAGGTGACTCTCTGTCACTGCTGCTATTCTGTCTTCCCCGTAACCCATTAAGCTATCTGCTTAACGGGTCTATATTACATAATCAAGGAAACACTTCATTGAATATGTAATCATCGACCCCTAAACACCAAAATGCAAAAACCACGAATGGTCAAAACAACTAAATTTTTCCTAGGTAAAAAATTTGTGGGGCCATAGAAACAAGACAAACACTTCAAATGTAATTTAAGTGGGGGGTTTTACCCCCCCCCACACCCCCTAACTTGAGGTGCTGTCCCCTTTACACCCCCCCCTAACTAAATATACCAACTCTGAGATCACTCTATGTTGGGGTAAAAGGTAAATTCTGGGAACGGCCAACTGAATTTTTTCCTTAGGAAAAAATTTGCGGTTTTGGTCTTTAGCGGTTTCGCATTTCGGTTTTTAGGGGTCGATAATTACATATTCGAAGAAGTGTCTCTTTGATTATATAATATAGACCCTGCTTAAAAGCTTAGGCCATGGCTATAGTTTGGCTTCTAGAAAACAAAGTGCAAAGACTTCTCATCTTCTCTTTGTCGATTATTTGAAAGTGTATAGCTCATCAGATGAGGAACTGAAAGCACAACTGCAAGTTGTCAAAACTTTTTCAGATGATATAAGAATGTCATTTGGTCTTGATAAATGTGCAAAAGCAACCTTTAAAGCAGGAAAATTGCAATACCAGGAAAACATCAGTTTGTTTCAAGAATGTGATATAAAAAACTTGAGCAAGAAGGAGTGTATAAATATTTGGAAACTGATGAAGAATCAACAATAAAACATGAACAAATGTGAATAAAACTTGGTAAGGGATATTTCAGATGACTTAAATTAATCCTGAAAACAGCACTGACATCTAGGAACAAAATCCAAGCTATAAACCAATTTGATCTTCTTGTCCTAACTTACAATTTTGTAGTGATTGACAGGCCCCAAAACATGTTGGATAGAATAGATGGGAAAACAAGAAGGATGCTTCATGCTCATCAAATAATTTATAAAAATCAGTGCATACCAAGATTATATATTCCCAGTTCTGAAGGAGAGATGGGTCTCCTTGAAATTGATTACATGTATAGATCTGCAATTGTGGGACTCCACACATATCTACTGACCTCACAAGTCCCAAATATAGTGAAAGTTTTGAAACATGAGGAGAGTAAATCTAAGATGAATTCTCTGCTTAATATAGCAGAAGCATATTGGTGTCAAGCAAGAATGGAAATCAAACCAGAAGTAGATAAAAACTAGGCAGCAACTGAATGTGCCAAAAAAACAAAAGAAAGAATATAAGGTGAAAGACCAGATGAGAAGGCAAGAAATGTGGAAATGGATAAATATAGTTGCAAGTATAGAAAACTTCTGTAAGAACCTCATGTCGATCAGGAATGAATGCAGGAATGGTTAAGGAGAGGCAAATTCAAACCAAGAGATGAAAGGTTAATATTGGCAGCACAAGATAGTGGGCTACATACACGTTGGTTTACAAAGTCCATTGAACATGTGGGAGAAACAGACAAATGTAGGTTTTGCAAAACAGAATTGGAAACAGTTGTACATCTCATTGCTCATTGCAACATACTAATGGCAGATGGACTGTATACTGAAAGGCATAATAATGTGGCGAGACAGCTACACTGGGGAATGTGAAAACATTATGGTACTGAAGTGGCTGAAAAACACTGGAAACATGGGCCACAAAGCATCATAGAAAATGATGAAGTCTACATCACATGGGATCATCCATTACCAACAGCTCAAAAGATAGATGCTAGAAAACCAGATGCAGTGGTCCAAGAAAAGAAGACAAAAGTAAGTAGCGTTGATCATTGAAATTGCCAGAGAGACACAAAGTCATAAAATATCAGGATTTGAAGCAAAAATGAGAACACTGTGGAAGAAAGATACCTAGATAGTTCCAATAGTAGTAGGAGCAATGGGTCTTATAAAAAAGAATCTACAATCATATTTAGATATCCTACCAATACATGTAAATCTGTACGAATTACAGAAGGAGTCATTACTGGGCACACTGCGGGTGCTCCAAAGTGCACTTCTGGATTACATCAAAGAGTGAAACAATACTAATTTCATGAACTTTAATCGTAGTTTGACTTAGGAATGAGGTCCATTCCAGTCATAGTATTAGAAACCCTAAAGATTTGGAGAAATTAAAAAGAAGAAGATCTTTAACAAGCTATAAAGCAACCATGTAAACTCAGTGCTGGTTTTCCCTGTGAATTCCAAAACCTATTGCAATACAGCCACAGAAACTAGGCTACACAGAAGAAGGGGCTGCCATTGCTTTAATTAATTTCTACGTGCAACAGGCCGAAGTCTATACTGCTGCTGCTAATAGACCTAGGCCAAGAAGGAGAAGAGTTTTCAGACCCCATTTAACTTATCATAGCCTACATGGTGCGGAAATTGTAACGCACTACAAGGTCGATAGAGAAACACTACAGGAATTCTGCAATCTCTGTCATCCTCAGATTAGAGCCAGGGTAAACAGGGAGGAACACATCCAAGTGAAGACAAAGGTATGTGTAGCACTTAGAATCTTAGCTACAGATACTTTTCAGAGGCCAACAGGGGACATGCTGGGAGTATCACAGGCATCAGCATCCAGGAACCTCCATCAAGTCCTAAATGCTATGCTCCAACATGCCAGCGTCCACTATATTTCCTCTTATTTCTAAGTACAGGGCCAGAAATATGCAGGAGTTCTACTGTGCAGCACACTACCCTGAAGTACTGAGTGCCATAGAGTGCACACGTACAGAATTTAAGGCACCATTTGTTGAATAGGGTAGGCTCTACATAAATAGAAAGGGTTCCACTCTATTAACTGCCAAGTCATGTGTAATATCAAGGGACCCATCTTAAACATGTGTGCTGGCAACCCTGGAAGTTACCATAACTCACATATTAGGCACACCTCCCTACTGTATCAGATATTTGCTAGGGGGGATATCCCATAGGATCATTTACCAGGGGATGCAGGTTATGCACTGGAACCGTCTCTGATGACACTATCAGAAATGCACACTCACCTGCTGAAGAACACCACAATGAGGCACATGCTCAATGTAGAAATATCACAGAGCATGTGTTTGGGCTGCTGAAGTCAGGGTTCCAATGCCTACACACATCTGGGGGAACCCTGCAGTACAATTCATGGACATGTATTGAAATAGTCACAGTATGTGCCATGATACATAACATCATCCCGAGAAAACAGCTTCAGCAGAATTAGCAAGAGGAAGAAGCATACATCCTACCACCAGTGCCATGGTCACTATAGCCATGCACAAATGAGGAGTCAGAGGGGGAACCACCAGCTGTTGTGGATGTAGGCAGACATAGGCATACTCAATATGCCCTTGCCTTTGTGAAGTTACAATGTATTGCAGACTCACTCACCACCTAAGGGCATAAAATCTTCCTCCTATGCACATACGTACACTAATATTGATGCTGGGCAACTCTCACAACCTTTACCTTCCTGCTTGCATCAGACAGAGTCAAACCTGAACTAAAACTGTTGCAGCTGCTGCATTTAGAAGGCAAATGTTGAACCAGTAGTGTATTGTGTAATAATATGAATGAGTTGCATATCCTTGTATTTCATTACTTGGTACTGTAATCAAGTAAAGGTTGGTGATCTGTACAGAAATGAACTTAACCTATCACAGCAGAGCCGTACTTGACTTATATGTGTCCATCACTAAGTAGTAGGCCTCAGGAATCAAAGATTCACACAGTCATACCTCTCAAAAGTACTGATGATCACTGCATGCCCTTAGTTTAGCACCATATGTTTGTACTGGAAAATCGTTAAAGAGGGAAGTTAGAAAGTAATGATATACATTGCAGTTTCAGACTTCACAACCCTCATAATATCATTTACAATAAAATTGAGAAATGTTGGTGATATAAACTGTCTAACTTTCTAAGGCCAATATAAGTCAAACATGCATTTACCAGTTCAACATCATATATGTAGATATACTAAGCACTAAGTCAGATATGCACCCTGAGCATCAGACACAAAGTTTATATATCCCTGAATCCACAAATACAAAACAGGGATGTGGCACAGTTCTTGTCCCTTGCACAGGGTGTTGTGTGGGGATTCAGGAAGCCTAGGCTGACACACAAGGTTGTGAGTGTGTATGAATAAGAAAGAAGCAGGCAGACATTTGGCTAAGCCAGAAATGGCCAGTGAGGCAAAATTGAGTTTTAAGCTTCATGGCTGAACCATATAATTGTTGTGTGTGCATGTCTGTAGGGGTTCACCAGGTGAAACGGGTGTGCAGGTGTCTGCAAGCTCTGTGCTAGCTGTATATCTTGGTATGTCAGACAGGTCTGAGCTTTGCATAATAGAGGTGGCAGTTCATCATTGTTAACAGGTTCATAGAAGGTTACTAGGCTATTGGCTCTAGGGCCTTTATAACCCTATCCATGTTATACCATCGTTCCCTTATTGACCAAGTTGCATGGTCTATATTTGTAGCATGAGTCTGTGATCAGCACCAACTGACCTTATCCAAGAGAGATATAGGTGACACCCCCATGGTCAATTTATGGTCTCCCATCCAGTTGTCGAAGTTACATGTAAACATGGTCATTCAGGAGTTCTGTTTTAGGTGAATTGGGAGTTTGCTCCCTAGGACTGGCAATCTCTGGGAGAAAGTTCTGTCTCTCCAACATGCTCTGTTAATGTCATAGGCTAGGTTAAGATCTCTAGAGCAAGTGAATCTTGTCCCATTTGACTTGTGGATGTGCATCATTTCCATGAGGACAGGGTCCAAGACTACTCCGTAAGCCAGGGACAAGCCGTCTCTCAGCAGCCTATAAGATACAGAGTACAGTGACAGGGCCTTCAGTCTGTCCATGTAGGTCAAAGACAAAAGGCCTGTGGCTGACCAAGTTTGTGGATGACTGTAAGTTGGGTGCTGTCAATGACTCCTCTAATGATCTTAACATACTGTAACAGGGTCTCACAGCAACAAATTCCTGATGCCAAAATCATGGCTTTAAGTTAAATGCAAAAAATGTATTGAGATACCATTCAGCAAAAACATAGCCCTTACTGATTACCACATCAATGGCAACCCCCTAAGTACACTACCTGTGGTAAGAGACCTGGGTACTCAGGTTGACAATAATCTCACATTTGACCATCATGTAGTGACAGTGGTCAGAAAAGCCTTTTACTTGGTTCATCTCATAAGTAAAGGTATTGAACACAGAAAAAAGGAGATTATTACCTCCCTGTACTCCTCCCTCATTAGGCTAATAATTGAATATAACTCCCCATTTCATATGTACCTCTCCAAATACTTGCACAAACTGGAGGGACTACAAAAATACCTCACAAAGAGAATCAATGGCCTCCAGCACCTGTCCTCAGTGTACAGGTTAAAATCACTATCATTCTACTTAGTATCTTACAGATTGCTCAGATGTGATATGTGTCTTACCTACAAGGCAGTATCAAACCCTGCCCTACTAGAGATGCTCCATATCTGTAACTCTATCTGCTTATGCATTACCTGCTCAAAAGGTCTAAATCTAATATGCAACATCAATAAAACCTGCTGGAGAGACAGGTTTGTCTCCCAGAGACTGCCCTGTCTGTTGAATAGACTTCCCATACATGTCAACAGAGTACCTCGCTGACCTTCTTCAAGTGCAACCTTGGTGAGCAGATGGGAAACCACAAACTTGTCCCGGGGCTCCACCTGTGTTCCTTATTGACACGGGTGACAGATGCTGACTAAGGTTGCTTTTTTGGGAATAAACTCTTGGCTAGGCTTGTAAGGGCCCCAGGGCCATTAGCCTGGCAACTTCCTTTGATTCTATAATCATGTGTTGAAGGGCCTGAATTTTCTTGGTGAGAAACCTCTGAGGTCTCTCCAGCTGCTGCAGGTGTTTGGTGAGGTACATACAGAAGGGAGCGTTGTAGTCTATTAGCCAGTTAACCAATGTGAGAATCATACTCTGCACCTTGTGTCTGTAAGGCAGATGCCTTAATCATTATGGCAACCTCCCTCATTGTCATCCCTGACCATGAGAACTGTCTCTGCCAGGAGTTGCATTGGCATGTCCATAACCACAGTCAGATGGACTGCTGCTACCTGAAAGTGATTGATGTCTGCTGGATGACTTCCCATCATGAGAATGGCCATCTAGATGTGGACAGCTCACTCACTGATGGAGCAGTGGAACTGCTGCCACTATGGGAGCATGATTGGGCATGGCCACATTGGCTAACGGCAGATGATGTGGCTAACCTATGCCTACAAGGATTCTGTTCCCCTCTCAGCAGACGTTCCATAGCAGACACCACTCATTCCATCACAGACACTACTCATTCCAATTCATCTAATCCATTGAATTGGCAACATGGTGGAGGCAGTCATGCATGTTAGGCTGTGCCACTTCTACAACCCTAAGCATTTCACTGGAGCACCTATGGGAACATGCCTGTTCTTCCATGATGGCCCTAAAAAATGATGAGTGGCACAGGAAGAGACACCTGGATCAGGTGGAGGAAGGACAGCAGGCCTCCTCTGAGCACCTCTAACAACCCTCCTGCATGGCACCTTGCCCAAACTTTGGCTACGACCAGAGTCAACAGGCACCAAAGCTGCAGTAACCACACTTCCCTGATCAATAGCCTCAGCCTCCACTTGTCCACTATCTGAGAGCTCACTGGAATGGGTAGGCATAGGCCTACTGGCTATGTCAGATGGAATTGCAGGGAATGGCTGTATGTCAAACAGAGTGTCAGATTCAACATATGTTCTCCCAACTGTGCCCCAGTTTGGCCACCATCATTATCAGAGTCTGATGATACACTGACATTGGTGGTAGAAGTCCCACACTTCTACTGTCAGGATCATCTGCAATAAAAAGCAATAAACACAGGAACAATTATTACCCAAACTACTATATGCCAATATATGCTAACAAAACAACAGTGCTGCCACTATTAGACAATTCAGCAATGCACACAACAGTCCTAACATCAACATCACACACTAAAATATTTCTTTAAATTGTTCATCAGTACTGACATAAAAATATTTGTCTTACCATCTGCAGATGAGTTTATGCTCTGCAAGCCAGATGGCCCTAGAAGAACTGAAGCAAAAGGTAAGGGTAACATCATCACAATTAACAGTAACACAGGGACAATACATTTACCTGTTTATATGTCCATTAACTATACTTTCAGTAAGAACCTGGATGACAACTCCACTTAAGCTAATCAATCAGAATGTGTTTTTAACTGTAGCAATCTTCAATCACCCCCAGAAATATTCTTGTGACACAGAAGTAACATATTTATTTCAGTTGTTTTACGTACAACATTATTCAACAACTGAGATACCAAAGCCTACCTGGAAGCTCTTTCTGAGTCATGCTTTCTATCCCTGAAACTGTTGCACCAATGTCGAGGGCATGCTGTTCTGCACTTTTCTGAGAGATGTCTAGATCCCTGACAGTGGAGAGGAGCTCTTCATTTAGTGTTAGTGGTAGTTGTGGCTCTATAGCAGGGACCATCAGTATGCATGCAATCATGGCCAACTGCAGCTACTCTCCTCCATGCAGATGTCATCACGTCAGTGGCCCTATAGCACACCTGCTCATATGTCCTGCTTTGGCCAACCACAGCATTAATATCGTCCACAATCTGCCACCATATCTACATTCTGAGTACAATATCTCCCTATCTCCTTTCAAGCAGGAAGACACCATGTTGCTTTAAAGCTTCAATGATAACTTGATTTTCAGCATCAGTGAAGGGTGGTCTTTAAGGATTGAGATATCTGGGTGGTATAGTCCTAAGTGTCCTAAAAGACAACAGAAGGATAATACACATAAGTATTACATAACTATTCGCAGATAAAACAGAAAAGGTAGCATCTCAGTATTACCCACTGGAGAAACATAAAACAGTCTAGATATTTGAAATATGAACAACAGGCTAGATGCAAAATAAGGAGAATAATAATACCAACATATATAACAGAAATGTAACTTTGCTACCCCTTTCCCAAAAGAACAGACAAATTACATATTTTTCTAACAAACCATCTTTGAAGTGTGCTATCAAATGAACTGTGCCTGAAACATTTTTACAGATTTATAGGATCATAGGATCATAGGAAGTGACTAGGCTAATGGCTTGAGGGCCCTTTCAAGCCTAGCCAAATTTAACCTTGTTACCATGATCAGCACCTATTGCCCCTGTCCAACAGAGTCCCGGGCAGAACCTCTGGGGTGTATTTATAGTTATCCATCCAACTGTCTAGATTGCATTTGAAGAGGGCCACTGAGGTGCTCTGTTTGACATGAAGTGGAAGTCTATTCCAAAACTTTGGTAATCTCTGGGAGACAAATCTGTCCCTCCAGCAGGTTCTACTGATGTCACATACCAGGTTTATGTCCTTAGAGTGAGTGACCCGTGTGCCATTTGACTTGTGGATATGCAGCATTTCCAATAAAGCAGGGTAAGGGATCACCTTATATGCAAGACAGAGATCACCTCTGAGTAGTCAGTATGAAACAGAGTAAAGTGACAGTGATTTCAGCTGAGCCACATAGGAGAGCTGCTGAAGATCTTGAATTTTCCTTGTGAGGAACCTTTGTGGTTTCTCCATTTGCTGTAGGTGCTTTGAAAGGTACATCCCGAAAGGAGCAGTGTACTCGATTAGTGGCCTGAGTGCTGAGTACAGGGATGTGATAACTTCTCCTTTTCTGAAGACAATGCCCTTACTTATGAGATGAGGCATATAGAATGCACTTTTCGCCACTGACGAAACATGGTAATCAAAGTCAAGGTTACTGTCAACCTGAGTCCTCTGATGTCTCACCACGGAGTGCTTACTTAAGGTATTGCCATTGATGTGGTAATTTGCAGGAACATTGCTTTTACTGAAAGGGATGATAATACATTTTTGCATTGAGTTTGAGACCATGATTTTGGCACCAGTAATTTGTTAGTGTAAGACCTTCTTGAAGATGTTGACATCATTTGGAGATTGTATGACTGTACCCAGTTTGCAGTCATCAACAAACTTTGTCAGCCACAGTCCCTTTTTTTAGCTTGTACTTCAGAGAAATAAATTCTGAACAGTAGAGATCCCAGGGCTGATTCCTGTGGAACACCACTGGTTACAGGTCTGCTGTTGTAGGTGGATTCCCCTATTTTGACTGTATGGGTTCTATCAGTCAGCCAGTTCACAACCCAGTTTACAATATAAGGTTTGATATTTAGCTGGGAGAGTGTGTCAATGATGCCTGAGTTAAGGATAGTGTCAAATGTCATGGCTACATCTAAGTAGGCTGTATGCACATAATTCCCCCTCATCCAGGGCCCTGGTGGCTATCACACACCATTCCATTTTAAAGTATTGCCAGTCATGTATACCTGTGAATTGCCTTGTCAAACATACCCATGGCATCAGTACACCTCTTCTAAGTAATGCATGCAAATAAAAGCGTAGAAGCCTTTGCTTCAGATTTTTCTTAATTACATTCCAGAATATACAGTATGTAGCTGACAAAATGCAAACATACCTACTCAGATTCAATAATCTTCTGTGCAGATATATCCTAAAGTAATAGTGTATGTTCAGTTTTCTCCTCACCATCAGTTTTCCTGCCTACATGATTACCTTTTTATGTGGTGTAGATTCAGGGCTTTTAGCATGGAAGATGCAAATGAGGTGTGAACTGATTAGAATTGCTGAATCCCAAATAACTGGCTCCATGTAGGAGATGTAAACATAGTGCAGGCACTCCCTCTGTGTTTGTTTTTAATAGATTGCAACTGTAAATGATTACTGGTTGGGGAAGGAAAACACAACAGTAATGCAGGCTTCCTTACATCCAGCAGGGTGTTTCATGTTTGACTTACACAGTGTTAGATGTAAGGCTGAAAATGTAAATAAGCAGCACACATTTCACAGGTTTTGTTCATTAACATCCCAGCTCCCATTCATTTGTTGTCAACTGCATATGATATTATTTCCATTTAATATTCTCACACATTTTAAGGCCATTGATATAGACTGACTTGCAGACTGCATGTCTCAGGTTCCTGGTCAGATGAGAGAAGAATGATCACTAAAAACAGAGATGTAAGACAGAGCTGTCTATTTGCAAGCATTCATCGTAACTGCTTGTGTGATCACTTAGTGCAATACATCCAAAAATGTATAAATAACAGTTGCATGATTTCATATTATTATACATGATGTTGCAGTTGGTTATACATAGAATGTTTCAGTTCCTTGCTGCACAGCTGATTGTATGACAAAGAGGAATAACATACCCTTCCTATGTTCTGAAGGCTCATTGGAGTGAGAGTTCATTTCCAGGTCTATGTAGACATATATCATGTGAACCAACATGTTCTAGTGTGTATGTCATAGACTGGTTTTCCTCTACAATTACCTGTGCATTTTTTTCTTTTATCTTCTTTTCCTTCTTGTTTTTTTTTTTAATTTTTTTTATGGGGGGACAATGTTTGCATGAAGCAACAGTCATGGGAACGGAGGAAATGAATGTCAGGTTTGGCTGTGCTTATCTCATTTGCACAAGGTGTGACAATGCATAAACTGGACCACTGGACCATTCAGGAAGCAGACAGAACATCTAAAGGCAGGACCCAGATAGCCAAAAATAGAATCCGAATACATTCAATTAATTATATCAAGCACTGTGCAAACCTGCTAAGTGGCATTGCTCAACAGTTAACACAGAGACCTTAAGAATGATTAGAAAATTAGTGAATGTCATTATACTAGTCATGTGGCAGCAGGTGTAAGTGTAGGGTTGGAATACAAATGATCCTGGGTTCTAGTACAGGGTGTGCAACCTTTTTTACTGTTGTGACAGTGCGGTTTTTAGCAATGAACTGAAACATAGACAAGTGTTATTTCAACTTTCTTGTGGCAGCAGGTGTAAGTGTAGGACTACCATGCACATGCTCCTGTGTTCTAATGAAGGATATCTAATGCACTTTTGCTGTTATTCCACTTCCCATTATGTTAAATCTCACTTATATCACTTTAGATAGTGGAGGTGATATGCATTATATGTATGAAGATGAGACACCGTTACTGTGTTTTCAGATGTATGACTGAATGTATACTGTGTATTGTATTTCTATAAGTATAATCTTGCAATCTGGAGTTGCATGGGCTTAACCTAAGACACATACACAACTGGATCTATAGCCAATAACCTTGTCAGGTCACACACATACATGTGAAACACTCATACTGTTACCTGTATTTATGTATGATTCCGGACATTGTCTGAGCAGCATTCTTCTGTGGCAAAGATGGAAAATCAAAGCTGTGGAAGAAATGTGTTATCCCTTATCCCTAAGTTTGAATCCCACAATGTAAAAACCAATATTCTGAATGTAGAAAAGTAGCATAAATGTGTCAGGTCATGACATTTATGACCCCAGTGCATGTCTGCACACCAAAATCATCTAAGAGTTACCTTCCAATTTCCAGTATGTATTTCCAGGCTACATCAGTAGACACCACTCAAACTAAGGTCAAGTGTCAGATTAACCTTCCAATTGCAATTTAATTCCTCATTACCCGGCACTGCTGCTCTCCACTTTCCATTGCACAAACACATTGTTTTTGTTTGCGCACTCCCAGTGAACGTGATAACTGGAATTGGCAGGAAATCATCAGTCTCCATTGTTGTAGGTCTGCTGGTAGACATGGCTGGTGTTAGTGGGGGAAGGTGCAAGGTTTAGGGCACAGAGGTGGGATGTCCAGGAGTCCAGTGTATTTATTGGACTCCTGATAAAGCACTGCAGCCAATGGCTTCTATAGGGGGATTATTCTTTCTCCCAATACAAGTCTGAGGGATGGAATAGTTTAACCCAGGCTGTATCCAGTGCCACTGGTTTCCCATGCACTGGTAAGCCATGTGCACATCATTGTATTGACCTACAGAGGAGAAAACCTAGTACCCTTAACTGTTGGCTAGCGGAATTTAGGACTGAGGACATCCCACAGCTAGTGTTAGCATAAACTAAATAGAGTACTTTTATGACTTGGAAAGCTTAATATTGGCAAGACTGGTATGCATAATGGTCTTCTGTTCTTTTCTTTTTTTTCTCCAGTTGCCAAGGGTCATGAGTTCAATGTCCTAGCCCATGCTACTTGACTGGAGAGACTGAGAGAAGCAAGTGATATGTATGCAGCAGAAGATTAGTGTTAGTGTAGCATTAAAAGTTAAATATATTTATTTGGTATTTTATAGAGTTGTATCAAATTGAGCATACATATCCAAACTGTAAAAGAAAGTATGCATGCATTAGTCTGTAGAACAAACCAATTTTAAGAACAGAATATTAGACTTTATTCAGAGGTTGTGGGTTCAAATACCACAATTCTCAACTATAAAATACTGTTATTTCTTCAATAATATTTACATTAAATTAAAAACTCTATACCAGTGGCGCAAATGCTCTGATGTAAACTGTAATCACTATAATTAGAACATGAATATTTAGGAGGTATACTTAAATGTAAAACTTAAGATAAAAGAGTTTTATAATTGTATTAATGCATTTGTCACATATGATGGTATTAATTTTATCTCCTTTTTCTCTCACCCCGACCCTTATCACTCTTTTTTTATTTTCTTTATTATTTTATTTTATTCAAAAATATATATTTTATTTTTTTTATTTTATTTTTTATTTTTATTATGTGTCATCAAAATGTGTCCATGCCATCCATGTGTACCACATCACTAAATGCTCCACTGCACAGTAAGGTAGGCTAGCCTCAGTGGATAAGCCTACCCCGACTCCACTGGTTCTACCACTGATGGCCAACATTTCTGGGAGCCAATTTGGCACGGCCTGCACTACCTGCACCCTCAGGTAGTCCTGTCACAGGGCTCGCCCAGTGGCATCCTCCAGAAACAGTGGCAGAGGTGGTTATTTCGTCACCCACAGAGAGTTGCCAGGAATGGTACATAGGGTTGTACATCACTCTATTGGTGCAACCCTACACTGGATGGAGAGGCTGCTCTCCCTCATGTTCCAAGAAAGGAGGAGGAGGAGACATCAAGCACTCCAGCCACTAGTGGAGTAAGGTGACAGTGATGATAGTCCAGTGGGTGAGGACTTGATTTTCACTGACTTCATGCTTGATGGGCATGAACCTGTGTTGCCTTCTCCCTCACCCCAATCATGATGTTCTCCAAACTTTTGTGTCCATCACCATTTCTGTCCCTTGTCTTGTTTGTCTTCTATGTTTGCAATTACTTCCTCACCTACCCAACTAACCTGATCCAGACATATCTATGCCCCATTCCCAACATTCCTTTATCTCAAATAAAAAATAAATGGCTACATGTCCCAAAAAAGCATCCCATGTATAGCTCTTCATTTTGCACACGTCTTCTTGACACACTTGATTCAGTCCAATTGGCTGTACAAAATGATTGCATTGTGGTCATCCCTGTTTGTGGAAGTGACAGTCCAAATTCAGTTAATATTCTGCATGTATTTTTGGTATACACTGTTATTGAAATGGATAGCTATAGTTCTTTACTACCTCCTTCCTGCACATTCCTGTACTGCATTGCCTTTATTTTTCCTCTTGCTTGCATCCTATTTCACAACTTTCTTATCTAACCCATTTTTACCACTTTAATCTGGTCAAAAAATAGAATCACACACAACACACATAAGTAGCAGAAAAAGCAATGGATCCCTTCACTTGTTTTAGGCTTTATGTTTTTGCAGAGGTGTGCATCATGCACCAATGTGCAGTGATGGTGAGCGGCGGCAGAATGCTGTGGTTACCTATGTGCAATGCCGCTTAATCCCACAGCAATATGACAACACAGAGCAACACATGTATTATAAAGAATTCATGTCATTGCATTATCAATGTTTATTTAAAAGTATTTAAAAGTATTAGACACAGCTGGATTCAAACCCAATATCATCTGGGTTCAAAAAGAAATGTGCCAATAAACTTACACCTGCTGCCACAGTGTCAATTAAACAGCAGCTCTGTTTCATAGACTCAGTACTAACTCTCAGACTTTAACAATGCAGCTCACATTTATGCACTGCTTAGCTACATGCAAACAGGAATAATACTGGAAATGTGTATTTCGCATGAGCAAACACTTTGCCAAAAATCACGCAAACCAGCTGCTCACCAAGCTATGGGAAAGTAAAGAGCTGGACTGTGATTTACTGTCCATTTCCTGTCTATGGAAAGAAATTACACGTGGAAACCTAACAAACTGAAGGTCTTATATAATAATATGTCATATATTTACAATACAGCAAGGTGTTGTCACTCCCCAAGCACTGAAACCCAGGTGTCTCAGTACTTTTTCCACACATATATCATCAATACTACAGAAATTAATATCAAATGTTGTGTGATATGCAGTGCACATCAATCTAGTACCATGCTGAACTAGAACTATTGACCCATAAGCCGAGAAAGCCTTATCTACAAGGTTAGGAAAGGAATCAGCATGGACCTTATTCACAGGGACATAGGTGGTCTTCAACACACTTGACCGGACCCATGTTGGTTTTGTCAAGGGTAAATTTAGCTTATTAAATTTAGTGGACTTCTTTGATACTGACCCCAAAGAACTGGATGAGGGATAACAGGACATACTGCCTATGGTCTCCCATCTGGGAATACATTACTAGATAGATAGACACCTGGCTCACCGACTGA
Source organism: Protopterus annectens (assembly GCF_019279795.1). Lineage (NCBI taxonomy): Eukaryota > Metazoa > Chordata > Ceratodontiformes > Protopteridae > Protopterus > Protopterus annectens. The sequence goes on from NC_056728.1 coordinate 673,170,861, forward strand.
ACATGCACTGTCAAAGTTGGGAATTGCACCTCTACCACTAGACCACTTAACAGTGGAACACCAGAAGGATCTGTGCTGGGCCCTCAACTCTTTGGAAACTATTTCTCTGAAACCCAGACAAAGATAGATGGCCTCTGGTTTACCAAGTTTGCAGATGAACGTTAACTGGAAGCAGTCATATTGAGTTCCACAATGATGGTAACATATTACAGAAAGAGCTGACAGAGAAAAATAATCGGTGCTAAATACATGGACTGAACCTTAAAGCAAACAATGCCACATTTCCCCCTTTGGCAATGAAGTACCCCTGCTAATTATGATATACATAGCATCACTCTAATCTCAAACACAGTGTTGCAAGATTTGGGAAACCCTGTTGATAACAATCTACACTTCAATAATTATGTGTCCATAGTGGTGAGACATGCATTCTACAATGCACACCTCATAAATAAGGCTATCATATCCAAGAACAGTTAAGTCATAGCTCTGCTGTACTATAGCCTTATCAGACCACTAACTGAGTATAATGCTACCTTCTGAATGTACCTCACCAGACACCTGCAGCCACTAGAGAAAACACGGAGGTTTGTGACAGGGAGAATCCAGGGTCTCCAAAACATGACATACATGGAAAGACTGAAAGACCTGTCACTGTACTCAGTATCATGCAGGCTGCTGATAGGTTACCTAGGCCTGGCCTACAGAGCAGTCTCAGACCTTGCCCTACTGGAAATGATGGACATCTGCAAATCAAATGGGTCAAGAATAACTTGCTCCAGGGATCTCAACTTATCTTGTTACAGAAACAAACATGCTGGTGAGACAGCTATATCTCTGAGTGATTGTCACTTCTCTATAATAGACTCCCACTGTGTGTAAAGCAGTGCTTCTAAATGAGGCTATTCAAGCACAACATTGACAACTGGATAGGTAATTGTAAATGCACCCCTGGGGTGGCACCTATGTTTCTTATGGACAGGGCCAATAGGTGCTGCTCACAAAATCACTCTGCTAACAATGACCATCTAACTACTCTCAATAAGGGTACTTATGTTTACACAGCTAGGCTTGAAATACCCTAGGGCTATTAGGCTAGTAACTTCCTATGAAGCTTTGAACCTATGCAGGCCTCCCACCATCTTCTTTCCAACATGGGCTGCTAATGTCATTCACTATAAGTTGACCTGCCAATAAGTAGGGGTTCTGTTTTTGCTGCAGTTAGCTGGGTGTGTATATGTGTTTGTGCTGCTGGTTGACATTACAGACAGCCTTTTACACCAGCATGTGGGACACTGTTATTCTCCTCAACAGACACTGCTGATGTCATTGGCTATGAAGTGTTGTCTGACACACTCCAAGTCAGAGTTGAGCTGTGCCACTTGCGCTAAATGCAGAGGTCTGTAGTCTATATACTTAGATAAGTAGGCATTCTATTCTCACTGCTGTCAACTGGGTGTGTGTTTATGCTCTTGCTTGACATTGGAGAGAGCTTTTTACACCAGCATGTGGAATACTGCTATTACCATATTCTCCTCAACAGGCATTGCTGATGTAATCACCTATATCTGAGTTGTGTATATATACTATTCCTACCAGAGCAGGATCAGAGACTGGCCTGGAGGCTTGGCAGAAGTTAACTCATCCTATATGATACTGATTACAGTGACATGGCTTTCAGTCTATCCATATACATTATGGCATGGTTTGCAGGCCCTGTGTTTTCTTGATGAGAAAGCCCGGTGGTCTCTCCAGCTGCTGCATGTGAGGTACATGCAAAACAGTGCATTATACTCTATTAGTATTTTGATGAGTTTTGAGTACAGTGCTGTTATACAATCCTACAATCTGAATATGATGACGTAACTTATGTTGTGCACAACATAGGCTTCCAATACCAATGTGGACACTTGGTCAAAGTTCAGATTGTTATCTGCATGTGTTCCCAGTGCTCGCATCACTGGGTTTCAACATAGCAAGACTGTTGTTAATGTTGTAATTAGTATGGAATTCCACTTTTCAAAAAAACATCACAAAGATTCTAAAGATTCAAAAGAAACTTTGTGTCATGTAAAAAACAGAAGTGCTACCTAAACAAAATTTCGAATGTCAGCTTTTTTACAGGAAAAAATAAACACAAAAAGACAGATATGATAGGTATTAAAGAATAAACAATAACAATAGTACAAAAGTGATTATCTAGGTGGCTGATGCACATGGTTGTACACTATTTTTATACATTGAACAACACTGATTACTAGATGATTAACACATGAAAAGAAAAGTACACTATACACAGATGTGAGATTGGGTGATACTGCACATAAGTAAGTGATTGGAATTGCACTTGAATGAAATATATTAATTTGACTATGCAGTAAATAAACAGAATTACTGTATGAAGAAAAGGAAATGAATGAGAGCTTAACAATCTATAATAGTTTGGATATGTCCAGATTTATGTCTGCATTAATGAGTATTATTGCAGTTGAATAAAAATTGTTCATGTATATGGAGATCCTGCAGTGGATACTCCATAACCTTCTACCAGATGCAAGTTTAGTGAACCAACCATATGCTGGATGAGAAGTGTCCCTCAGCATTTTGTGGTACCTGTTATTTACATCTCATTTGAAAGAGCTCCTGTAAGGTAGGAAGACTAGTGTTCATGATCTTTTCTGCTGTTTTTATTATTCTTTGCAGCTTCTTCCTTTCGACCATTGTGCTTTTACCAAACCATACAGTGCAGTTGCTGACTCCTCTGTAGATGGTATTTAGATCATTCATAGAGAGCTTTGCTTTTCTAAGCCTTCTTAGGAAGTGTAGCTGCTGGTGGGCTTGTTTAATTATCTGGACTGTCTTTGCACTCCAAGAAAGACTTTCTGATATATGTACCTCCAGGAACTTTGTAGTTTGGACTCTCTCCACTTCTTCATCACTGATTTTGAGGGGCAGGTGCATGAGAGAGCTTTTTCTGAAATCAGTAATGACTAATTTTGTTTTAGTGACATTCAGGTCCAAATTGTTATTATTGCATCATTCATTCAGGGAGTTGACCTCATTTCTATATCCACTCTTGTCCTCACCAATTATGAGTCCCACCACTGTGGTGTCACCAGCGAATTTGTTGATATAGTTGTTGCTAGCTTTCACAGAGCAGTCATGGGTAAGGATTTTGAACAGTAGAGGACTCAGCACACAACCCCAGAGTACTCAGCTGTTGACTGTAATACTCCCTGAAGTGCTGTTACCAGCACAGGTCCTTTGTGGTCTTCCAGTTAGGAAATCGAGGATCCATTTACACAGACCTTTATTTATGCCAAGGTTGATTAGCTTTTCTATAAGTTGCATTGGAATCACCATACTGAATATTGAGCTGAAATCTATGAACAACAGCCAGGCATAGTTGTTCTTCTCTTCCAGATGCTCCAATGTGAGGTGAAGTGACACTGAAATGGCATCAACAGTTGATCTGTTTTCTCAGTTGGCAAACTGCAGTGGTTCAAAGGATTGGGGTAGTACTGTAGTCAAATACCTTTTAACCGGTCTTTCAAAGCATTTCATTACATTTGATATAAGGACCACCAGTCTGTAATCATTTAGGCAGGTGGGGTTGGCTTTTTTTGGGCAGAGGGATTATGTTGTTAACTTTGAAGCATGCTGGTACATTTGCCTGGACAAGTGAGGTATTGAAGATGTCCATCAAGACTATGCTGAGTTTGTCTGCACAACCTTTCAGTACTTTCCCCAGAATGTTATCAAGGCTAGCAACCTTCCCTGTGTTCACTTTCCTTAGTTGGTTCCTTACATCCAGAGCACTGAAGTTCAGTACTGCCTCCTTTCAGTAATTGAGAAGTTTTACAGCCTCCAGGTTGTTTTTCTCTTCAAACCTGCTGTAAAACATGTTTAGACTATCCAGAACTTCAGTGCTATCGTCACACTGAGCTGACTTGGTCAACTCATACACCATGCTGTTTTGCCGTGGTTTTTGGTTGGCTCTTACTTTAATATTTTTGATGTTCATTACATCCTCCACACATTTGGATATGTAATCCATAGCTGTCTCAAGAGTTCACCTGATTGTTCACACTGGCTGCCTTCCTGAAGACATCCCAGTTTGTGGTATCAAAGCAGTCCCTGAGACTATCCATGGCTCTCTCATGTCAAACCCTAATTTGTTTCACAGTGGGCTTATCTCTGATCAACAGAGGTTTGCAATCTGGTGTTAGTTTTATGGAGATGTGATCAGAGCCACCCAATTGTGATTGTTGTCCAGCTCTGTATGCCCCTTTTATGCTAGTGTAAGCCTCGTCCAGAGTATTTGTTCTCCTTGTCAGATAATCCAGAATTTGGTAGTAAATGGGTAGCACCTCCCCAAGATCTGCTTTGTTGAAGTCACCAGCTATCATAAATGCACAGTCAGAATCAAGACACATTTCTGAATTTATTTGTAGATTGTGTGGTTTTGTCATCAATCATTTATCTGTGTTAGCTCCTCCTGTAGTATGTTATCATCTTTGGTGGGCTCAATGACTGAACCTAATATGGAAGAGTCAGCAAACTTGGTAAGCCAAAGGCCATATACTTTAGCCTGAACTGTCAAGAAATAGAGTCCAAACAGTAAAGGCCCAAGCACAGATCCCTGGGGTAAACCAATGGTGACATCTCTACTGGTACAGGTTGACTCAACGACTTTCACAATATGTGTTCTGTAGGTGAGCAAATTGGTTGCCCATGTAGTGACATTAAGGTTAATCCCCACCTGGGAGAGTTTCTCAATGATACCTGTGTGTGGGAATGTGCTAAAACCTTAGGCCAGATAATGATAGGCAGTATGCACTGTCTTATCTTCATCCAGGCCTATCACACTGAATCGATGGGTTGTGACATCACAGATCACCTATGGTGTGACATACAGCTTCTTGATAAGGTTGAGTACACACTTCAGCATGCCATCTACAGGGGCTGTGGTCACATAGAAGGGTGTACATCAACATGCATCCATCTGAGTTAGGGGTACAGCACCTGATGCATGCATGTATAGACACATCCTGACTCTCCTCACATGTGAAGTAGACTAATACGTTATCATGGACATTTTCCAAATGGACAATAGTGATATTCAGGCTGTGTGCAACAGATCTGTGTAAGTTGTTAATGCTACATCATGTCTGTTACATCTGATACATGTAATCAAAGAGGTCATCAAGGGCATGGATGATGACAACACTATCATCTTGTGGAACTTGGCCAGGTCAAGGCATTTGACACAGATCCACACTGAGGTATTCAATCAACACTGTCAGATGTGGCCATAAACAGCTATATCACCAAGTGGGAAGACCAGTGTATCACATGCACGGCATCTCACTATGTTGAAATTTGTGAAGTGACCTATATCTCAGGTCGAGTTATCAGGTCCATACATCAGGGCTGTCTGCTAGGCCATTTCCTGTCCATTACTTAAATGATGGACCCCACAAATGACATATGTGTCCCAACAGTTCCCTGAATGACTACATGTTGTGGGAAATCATAGACTCCAACTCCAACTGTAATATTAGTATAATACAGACAATATCAACACACACAAAAGATTGCTGCCACAGCCATGACAACACCTGCAATTGCAGACCAATAGCTATGTGACCTGTGTTCTAGTGTAGATGGTAAGTGTACCATCCACCAGCATGCGGTCACAGTGCTGACTACTCCCTTGTATGTAACAGATGTACTGAGTAGGAAAAGGACATCCACACCAGAGGCCATAATACCTCCATAGTTCCCAGCCTTCTTCACGACAATGACTGAGTACAATGCACTTCTTCATGTACCTCCCTACACATCTTCCACTGATGTGTAACTGAAGTGTACTACCTTTATCACAGTGAACTGTCACACAGCTTATTGGCCATACTTAGGTGCAGAACTTGTTACACCAGATGCATGTGTTCTACCTATTCTGGTGAAGCACACACTGCATACTTATGTGTTTAGCAACATTAATGCCATGGATATCATTTGTGACAGTTTGAATTTTGCTATACATACATACATATATATATATATATATATATATATATATATATATATATATATATATATATGGGTCTACTACCCAAGATCAAAATTACACTATTTCTAAATCCAGTATTAGATGGCCACTAATGCGAAAGTACACTTCACCGAAAGTTCACTTTCGCGAACACCACTAGAACGAACAGGCAATGTCCTCCACTGTTGTGCGGTAGTCACGGACATAGGGTTAGGGCTTGGGTTAAGGATAGTGGATAGCCCTACTAGCTATCCACTATCCTTAACCCAAGCCCTAACCCTAAGGTCCATAACCATTCACTCAAGTGGTGTTTTCGAAAGTGCACTTTTGGTGAACTGCTCTTTCGCGTTAGTGGCCATCTACTACTAGATTTCAAAATAGTGTAATTTCGATCTCCAGTAGCAGACCCATATATATATATATATATATATATATATATATATATATATATATATATATATATATATATATATATATATATATATATACCATGTACACCAGTCAACTAGCCTGTGCCAGGACAGTGTGTGTGGTTACCCTCATAGAGATTGTATCTATCATAATAGCTGTACAAGTGTGTTTGTGCAGAATCATCTCTGATCTCTCTAAATCACATTATGTCAGAAGTATGGCATTACTGGTGACATTATTATGATATTGTCCATGATTGTGGTTGCTTCTTTTAATGTTGTCCATGAGCCTTTACCTGTGTCACTGTTTCTGGAGACCTCTGCTGAGATTACACTCATATTCAGGCAAATCAGTTTGCACAGCTTCACAATATGTGCCCTACCCCAACTGTATGTCAGATATCTGATGTCCTCTGCTTTATTCATGTCAGGATGCTTATCTCACACAGAGATCCTCCCCATTGTAATGTCACCTCATGTGACAGACATATAATACACATTCTTGCTGTGCAGTTCCTACTGTACCATATATATATGTGATTGGTGTTCCTGCTACAACCATCTTCCATTGACATGCACTCATCTGCTTTACATTAAGCTGTTTCACCTGTCCTCTTTCCCTGTGTTCATTCCTATGATTCATTCCTACAATTCATCTGTATGTCCCAACTCAATATACACACTTCCCCTTAGTATTTATTTTACATAGCAGTCCATGTGTTGTTTTAGATCATTTACACAGCTTCAGCACAGAATGCCAGGAATGGGATATCACAATACTCTGCACTGTAGATGCACTGTCCTGTACTGTGTTTGAACCATGTACTTTGCATTCATATCTTTCCACTGTACAAATTTTCCCAGAATGTCCATATGTGTTCCTTATCAAATGTGTAGTTTTCTGCCATATCACTGGGATGATCTCAGGACTGATGTGGTAACATTAATGCCATGGATATCATACATCACATACATTTGAGTTTCATATTTCAAATCCTTCAGATCATGTGTATTAACACAAACCCCAGGTTATTCTAACACATTTCTGTAGGGAAAAATGTAAATATGTCCTATTTCTGGGTCATTGTCCCCCCATTATGTTGGCCTTTGTCCATATGTCTTGCACTAAGAGATTGAGAGCTATCTGTGAAGTCCTGGTGATCATTGTGGCATTCCAGGCACAACTGCTTACCAACAGTGCTCTGCTTTCAGAAGTAGTGCTATCTGTGTTCACTTAGGTTTCCTGGCCTGCAGCACTGTTGCCAGCCAGGAATCTTCTCTTAGATGAGATGCATGGCATGAATATGCATTTCTTGCTGGTTTGCACCACATACCGCAGCACAACACTCCCCACACAAGTAAACTCTATGTAGACTTTGCACTAAGCCTACATGGAGTTTATTCAATCCCTGGACTATCTTATTACATTGAGCAAAATTTTGCTGCCATCACCTGCTGCCAACGAGTACATAAAAGATTCATGACATCCTATCACACCAAACTTTTACCTGATTAGTAGTCAACAATGTATGGTTCATTGTGCATCCTATTAGATCACCAAATCATATCAGTACTTTTAAGCACTTATTTATTGTCGGTTACTCTAGATAGCTGGCTGGCTGGGTGTCTTTCTGTTTTTAACTGGGTAGGTGGACTGTTACAGGACCATTTTCAGCACATTTCTGGGCCATTTTTCAAATTTATTACAAAAGTTGAAGAAAGTTTAATAATGAACATGTGTTGTACATATTTTCCAACAATGTAGTTTTAACATATTCATCATAAGTGTAATAATAGGCAATAAGATGAAAAGAAGCAGTGACAGACATGATATTTTAAAGCAAAGTTTAAAATTCTGAGTATATCATTTAAGGATAAGTAATAAGTAATGGAAATAGTATAGTACAACAGTGACAATTTATAGTAACTATGCTACAAAGCAAATTTCATCATTCTGGGAATTTTTCTTCTTCCTCTCTTTCTCGTAGTAAATATAGAAAGACTAACTGCAGTGACACAAAAAAGTACACAGTAGTCAAGAAGTAGCAATGACATAACTACTAATGTCATCCACTGTATCAGTTACAACTTCAGCAATATGCTACCTTCATTAAGTTTTAACTACTAGCATGGACTGGGCCAATGGGACCCTGCAGAATGAGGATTTGTAGTACATGTGTCCCTGGAGATTGACAATTGGTAGTACACATGAAAACATGCAGAATGAGGATTGGTAGTACACATGGGATACTGCAGATTGAAACTTGCTAATACATGTGGACTCTGCAGACAGACGATTGGTGTTACACATGGGACACTGTAGACTGAAGATTGGTAGTACACATGGAACCATGAGGCTTGATGGTTGGTCATACACATGGGACACTGCAGATTGAGAATTGCTAGTATACATGGGACCCTGCAGACTGAATATTGGTAGTAGACATGGGACCCTGAAGATTGAGGACTGGTAGTACACATGGGACCCTGCAGACTGAAGAATGCTACCACACATGGGACACTACAGATTAAGATTTGCTATTACACAATGGGCCCTGCTGATTGAGGATTGCTAATACACATGGGACCTTGCTGATTGAGGATTTGGAAGTACAGCTGGGACACTATAGACTGAGGACTGGTAGCACAAGTGGCACCCTGCAGTTTAAGGACTAGTAGTACACATTGAACCCTGCAAATTTCCTAGTTCAAATGGGAACCTGCAGATTGAAGCTTGTTAGTACACATGGACTCTACAGACAGAGGCTTGGTGTTACACATGGAACCCTGTAGATTAAGGATTGGTAGTACACATGGGACCCTGAAAATGGAGGATTGGTAGTATACATGGGACCCTGCAAATTGATGGTTGGTAATACCCTTGGGACCTGCAGATTGAGGATTGGTAGTAGACACAGGACCCTGAAGATTGAGGACTTATAGTACACATGGGACTCTGCAGACTGAGGGTTTATAGTAAGCAATAGACCCTGCAGATTGTAGATTGGCATTACACATGGCACCCTGCAGAGTGAGGATTGGTAGTACACATGAGACACTGCAGACTGAGTACACATGAGACCCTGCAGATTGAGGACTGGTAGGACACATGGGACCATGTAGACTGAGGATTGGAAGTGCACATGGGACCTTGCAGTATGAGGAGTTGTACTACACATGTCTTCCTGCAGACTGAGGGATGGTGTTACATGGCAGCCTGCACACTGGTGATTTGTAGTGCACATGGTACCCTGCAGGCTGAGATTTGGTAGTGCAAATGGTACCTTGCAGAGTGAGGACTGGTAACGCACATGGGACCATGCAGATTGAGGACTGGTAGTACAAATGAGTCCCTGAGATTGAAGATTGGTAGCACACATGTGACCATTCAGATGGAGGACTGGTAGTACATATGGGACTCTGCAGATTGAGGGATTGGCATGCACTTGAGACCCAACAGACTGAGTATTGATAGTACACATAGAACCCTGAACACTGAGGACTTTTACTATACATAGGACCCTGCAGACTGAGGGCTTATAGTAAACAATAGATCCTGCAGATTGTGGATTGGCAGTACACATGAGACCCTGCAGTTTGAGGATTGGTTGTACATATGAGACCCTACAGATTAAGGATTTGTAGAACACATGGGGCCCTAAAGACTGAGGACTGATAGCACACATGTGACCCTGCAGACCTGCAGAATTGCCTGTACACATGGGACCCTACAGAATGACAATTGTTAGTACACATTAGACCCAGCAGACTAAGGATTAGCAGCACATGTGGAACCCTATAGATTGAGGAATGGTAGCACACATGGGACTCTGCAGAATGATGGTTGGTAGTAAGCAATGGAGCTGGCAGATTGAGGACTGGTAGTACACATGGGACCCTACAAACTGAGGAATGCTAATACATTGTACCCTGCAAATTGAATATTGTTAGTACACATTGGACCCTGCAGATTCAGGATTGATAGTACATGTGTGACCCTGCATTTTGAGGATTCCTAGTACACATGAGATCCTACAGATTGAGGACTGGTAGTACACATGGGACCCTACAGTTGTAAGACTGGCAATACATATGGAATGCTGTAGACTGAGGACTGGTAGAACATGTGGAATACTGCAGATTCAGGATTTACTAGTACAGATGGGACCTTGCAGATTTAGGACTGGTAGTGTACATGGGAAACTGCAGAATGAGGATTGGTAGTATACATATGACCCTGAAGACTGAGAACCTTTAGTACACATGAGACTCTGCAGACTGGGGGTTTATAGTAAAGCATCTATATTACATTATTGAACTTTTAAAAGTTCGAACGTCATAGGGTTGACATCTTATGACTGAACTTTTAAAAGTTCAAAAATGTAATAAAAAATAAATAAACCAAAGAAAAAACCTACCTGAACATTTTAAGCAGGGGGAAAGCCCCCCTGCACCTCCCAAGGGGGGATATGCTGCCCCTACCCCCCCCTGCTCCCACTCTTTAAATATACCGACTTCAAGATGGCACTACAGTGCAGAAAAGAGAAATCTTCCCATTCCCACTGTAAGGAGATCTCCGTTGAAACATTTGAACTTTTAAAGTTCGATCATATGTCGTTGACTATATGACGTTCAAACTTTTTAGAGTTCGACAACGTGATATAGACTCTGTAGTAAAGAACAGACCTGCAGATTGTGATTGTCAGTATACATGGGACTCTGCATATTGCATATTGGTAGTACATATGGGACACTGCTGATTGAGGATTACTTGTACAAATGAGACCCAGCAGATTGAGGATTGGTAGTACAGATGGGGCCATGAGGATTGAGGACTGATAGTACACATGGGACCCTACAGATTAAGGATTGCTTGCGCACATGGGACCCTGAAAATTGAGGATAGGTAGTACACATAGGAAACTCAGATTGAGCATTGCTAGCACACATTGGACACTGCAGACTAAAAGTTAGCAGTACACATGGAGGACTGCAGACTGTGGACTGCTAGCACACATGGGATTCTGGAAACTGAGGTTTGGTAGTAAACAATGGACCCTGCAGATTGAGGACATGCAGTACACGTGGGACCCTCCAAATTGAGGAATGCTAATATAAATGGGACCTTGCAGATTGAAGACTGGTAATTCACATGGGACCCAGCAGACTGCGGACTGGAAGTACACAGGGGACCCTTCAGATTAAGTGCACATGAGACCCTGCAGATTGAGGACTGGTAGGACCCATGGGACCCTGCATATTGTGGATTGGTAGTACACAAGGGACTTTGTGGTTTGAGGATTGGTACTACACATGTCATCCTGCAGATTAAGGGTTGGTAGTACACATGGGACCCTGCACACTGGTGATTGGTAGTAAATACGGGGCCCTGAAGATTGAGGTGGTAGTACAGGTGGAACCTGCAGATTAAGGATCGATAGTACACATGGGATCCTGCAAAATGAGGACTGTTAGTACAAATAGGACCCCGAGATTAAAGATTGGTAGTACACAAGGGGCCCTACATACTGAGACATGGAAGTACACATCAGATCCCGCTGATTGAGAAGTGGTAGTATACATCGAACCCTGTAGATTGAGGATTAGCAGTACATATTGGACCCTGCAGACTAAGTGTTAGAAATAGACATGCAATCCTGCAGACTGAGGACTGGTAGTACACATGGAACCCTGCAAATTCAGGAATGCTAATATACATGGGATCCTGCAGATTGAATATTGGTAGTACACACGAGACTCTGCAGATTGACAACTAGTAGTACACATGGGACCCTGCAGACTATTGATTGGTAGTACACATAGGGGCCTGCATATTGAGGATTGGAGTACACATAGGATCCTGAAGATTGAGGACCTTTAGCACACATGCGACTCTTCAGACTGAGGGTTTGAAGTAAACAATAGATCCCTGCAGATTGTGGATTGGCAGTACAGATGGGACCCTGCAAACTGAGGACTGGTAGTACATGTGGGACCCTGCAGATTGAGGACTGGTAGTACACATTGGACCCTGCAGACTAAGAGTCAGTAGTACACATGGACCTGTTAATTGAGGGCTGATAGCACACATGGGACTCTGCAGACTGAGGTTTGGTAGTAAACAATGGACCTTACAAACTGAGGACTAGTAGTACATGTGTCCCTGCAAATTGATGAATGCCAATATACATGGGAACCCTACAGATTAAAGACTGGTAGTGCACATGGGGCCCTGCAGATTGAGGATTGGTGTACACATAGTTCCCTGAAAATTGTGGACTTTTAGTACACATGGGACTCTGCAGACTGAGGGTTTGTAGTAAACAACAGACCCTACAGATTGAGGGTTGGCAGTACACATTGGACACTGCAGACTGAGGACTGCTTTTATCCATGAAACCATGCAGATTGAGTTCTGGTAGTACACATGGGGCCCTGGAGACTGAGGACTGGTAGTACACATGGGACCCTGCAAATTGAGGAATGCTAATACACATGGGGCCCTGCAGATTGAAGATTGGTAGTACACATGGAACCTGGCAGATTGAAAACTCATGAGACCCTGCAGATGGAGAACTGGTTGAACCCATGGGAACCTGCAGATTGAGGATTGGTAGTACATATGGGACCCTGGAAATTGAGGACTGATAGTACACATGGGACCCTGTAGATTGTGGATTTCTTGTACATATGAGACCCTGTAAATTGAGGATTAGTAGTACACATGGGACCCTGCAGATTGAGGACTGGTACTATACATGGGGACCCTGCAGATTGAAAATTGGTGTTACACATGGGGCCCAGCAGATTGAGAATTGGTTGTACACACAACACCCTGAAAACGGAGGACTTTTAGTACACATGGGACTCTGCAGGCTGAGGGTAGGTATGAAACAATGGACCCTGCAAATTGGGGATTGGCACTACAATTCAGTCCTTGCAGAATGAGGATTCCTTTTACACATGAGACCCTAGAAATGTGGAGATCATAATGGTTAAGGTGTTTACCTTGCAGACAAAAGGTGCAGGGTTTGATTCTCACATGAGGTAATTGGCTAGGCTTAAAATCACCCACAAGGACAGTTATCCTAGTACTAATCTATTCACCTATGAACCTAAGATTGAAGATTGGTAGTACACATAGGGACAGTCAGATGGCGGTCTAGTAGTACACATTGGACCCTACAGTTTAAGGCATGGGAGTGCACATGAGACCCTGCAGATTGAGGATTGGTAATACACATAGGACCCTGAAAATTGAGAACTTTTAGTACTCATGGGACTCTGTAGACTGACGGTTTGTAATAAACAACAGTCCGTTCAGATTGTGAATTGACAGTACAGATGGCACTCTGGAGACTGAGGACTGATAGTGCACATGGGCTCTGCAGATTGAGGATTGCTAGTTCACACTGGACTCTGCAGAGTGAGGTTTGGTAGTAAATAATGGGCCCTGCAGATTGAGTATTGGTATTGAAAAATGAGGAAAGCTTATATACATGGGATCCTATAGACTGAAGACTGGTAGTACACATGGGACCCTGCAGACTGAGTACACATGACACCCTGCAGATTTGTGATTGGTAGTACACATGGGATACTGTAGTTTGAGGAATGGTAGTACACATGAGACCCTGCAGATTGTGAATTGTTAGAATATATGGAACACTGCAGGCTGAGGATTTACTAGTACACACGGGACCCTGGAGATTGAGCATTGGTAGTACACATAGAAACATGCAGATTTAGGAATGCTGGTATACATGGGATCCTGCAGATTGAAGATTTGGTTCTACGCATGGTGCCCAGGAAACAGAGGATTGGTTACACATAGAACCTTGATGACTGAGGACTTTTAGTACACATGGGACTCTGCAGACTGAGGGTTTGTAGTAAAGAACAGGCCCTGCAGATTGAGGATTGGTAGTACACATGGAGCCCTGCAGATTGAGGACTGGTAGTACACTTTGGACCTTGCTGATTGAGACTTGGGAGTGCACATGAGACCCAGCAGATTGAGGAGTGGTAGTGCACATGGGGCACTGCATAATGAGGATTAGTAGTACACATGAGGCCCTGCAGAATGAGGACTAGTAGTACACAAGGGAATATGTAGATTGAGGATTGCTAGTACACATGGGACACTGAATACTGAGGACTGGTAGTACATGCAGGATACTGCAGACCAAGGGTTAGTAGTACACATGGGATCCTGCAGATTGACGATTGATAATTCACATGTGACCCTGCAGACTTATCAGTGGTAGTGCTCATGGGTCCCTGCAGACTGCAGATTGGTAGTTTACGTACAAGACACTTGGGACCCTGCAAAATGAGGACTGTTAGTACACATGGGACCCTGCTGACTGGTGATTTGTAGTAGACACGGGGCCATGCAGATAGAGGATTACTAGTGCGCATGGGACCCTGAAAATTGTAGATTGGTAGTATACATGTAACATTGCAGACTGAGGACTGGTTGTACACACGTGACCCTGTAGAATGAGGATCGGAAGTCCATATTTGAGCCCATGCACTGAGCATTTGCAGTACACAATGGACTCTGATGGAGGATTGCTAGTACACCCATGACCCTGCATACTAAGTGTTGGTAGTATACATGGACCCCTGTGGATTGAGGACTGGTAGTATACATGGGACTTTGCAGACTGAGGGTTGGTAGTTCCCAATGGACCCTGCAGATTGAGGACTGGTAGTACACATGGGCACTGCAAATTGAGAACTGGTAGTACACATGGGACACTGCAGATTAAGGATTGCTAGTATACATGAGACTCTGCAGACAGAGGAGTAATGGTAGAGTTGTTTATAATCAGAAAAGAAAAAGTATGGTAAACTGGTAGTTAACATTTTTCTCTCCCTTGCTTTACTTAGCACTTATTAGGGGAGCTTGGAATCTGTCGTAAGATTTTTCTTCTCTTGAGTGGCAGGAGAAGGCCATGTCTCCTTTATGAGTGTTGTTTTGGTGTACATTTATCCTTTTTACACTGTTTCCCATCTTCATGATGCTTTGTTCATTCAGTGAACTAAAATGGTATGTCCAGGGTATTACTCTATATATGAATATATACATATAGGTGTATTTATTACAAATAGGTACGTTCAAGCACCCTGTAATTGTGTATGCACATCTCATCAGCAGATTAGCAGTTCGAAGTGTATGAGCCAAAACAACTTCCTACAAAACCATTTATTGCAGTTACATAATTAACATAATCAAAATGTATAAATCTTTGTAGATCAGTCAGTAGGTATTGATTGTCATATATTAATAATAGAGTGTTTCTGTACTGAGACCCTTTTTCATTGACGTATATTGTCTTTAGCTGTTTATTTGTTTCTCAGACTGGCAAGACTAATAATGTACAAAAGATTAAGAAATTTTACTTTAATAAAATATTTTTTTCTGTTTGTAAGCAAAGATGGAGGAAATTAATTCTAAGAATAATTGGTAAAGGCCTATATCCCTTCAGCTTAGAAAGTAACCTGAGCCTTAATCTTTACCATCCATGCAGCCTAACCCCATATATTCTACACAGACATTAAATACTACCATTATTAAGTGAAAATTAAAATAATTGCAATTAGGCGCACTGTCCATAACACTTAGGCACTTATTAAGTTCAATCATTGCCTAGGGATTAACTTGCTATTAAAACACAAATCATATTATAATACATATAACAATTCTCATTTTAAGTTACTTATGAATGACTAATAAATTATACAATCGGAACAGCATACACTGAGTGAGTCCAGACTATGAATTTACATATTACAGCTGTTAGGACACTTTTATCTTACGGATATAATGCCCCCTGGCAATGACAAACTAGCAAGAAAAGCTGTGTGTTCAGCAACTGCTTCTGAATAATTGAAGAAGGTTGCACTGTTCCCAGCACTCGTTTTTTAGTTTGAATTCAATTGGAGCAGAGTTTTTGTGTCCACCATATTTCAGTGAAGACGTTTGAGGGGCTTTCCAACATCTCTACATGTTCAAAGACATGCCACAGTGAATTTCTGAGGCATAACATTTCTTGTTAGTATGCATGCAGAGTGTGAGTGAATGCATGGTTTGTGTGTGTGTGTGTGTGTGTGTGTGTGTGTGTGTGTGTGTGTGTGTGTGTGTGTGTGTGTGTGTGTGTGTGTGTGTGTGCGTGTATGCTACTAGTAACTGGGTTCTTTCTTGCAGCACAGTATAGATAGGGCCACTTGCGACTGTGACACATCACCACCGCCACAACCTGGTCCCATCATTAATGTTAAATGCATGTATTGACTGTTTAGAAAGGCATTGTAAATCAAACACTATCACACTATCGATATTCTGCATCCTACCTTAGCAAATGCATAGTTTGCCTTCATACAAAAGTTTAGTATTAATAGTGTTGGACTGGATTTCATTTATGTTCAGTGGATTGCTCAGAAAGACAATTTAATGAGCATATATAAGCAGTTGACTATTAACCACTATATCTGTAGTTGATATAATGTAAAGTCTGTCATGTTAAAATGTCAATGTAAGATTGCTTGTTTGGACTGCACACTAGTCATACCATTTAAGCATTATTATTTTATTTAAATAATCCTTTGGCACCATGAAGTTTTTGCACCATAACTTTGGCTTCTCCAGCATTGAAATCAGCACGTCACAGCTCCATTTGGAAAAGTACTACAGTAGCATATGTTGCTTTCTAAAGTACTGCTAAAATTCTGAATGTTACTTTCCTGACATCACAAAGCACAAAGCAAAATGTAAAAGCTCATGCTACACTCCCCTGTGATTTACAATTTCATGATAGCACTTACTATGCTTTAAAATTAATGACGTAAACTGATGTGATGTAGTAGATTCTCTTGGTTTCTAAGCGGCCTACTTTGCTATCTATGGTTTAATAACTGCTGAGTACAGATACAGAAGAGTAGTGGCAGGTTGTTTTCTTGCTCTTCCTGTGTGCCTCTCTACCTATCTCCTTCCCTTCCCTATTAACTGTTTCTCATGTTCTATATGTTGCTACTGTTAGCATAAGCAGGTGAATGCCTTGAACAGGGAAAGGTAAGACTGACAACTGAATGCTACATATTTCAACATTTAGAAATGATTGCCAAAAAAGTCATGCACCAAACTGCCAGTTTGTAAGATGCAAGTTTTTCTAGTTTTATGCAGAATTGTTGCAGTCATGTAGCTCAGACCCTGCCTAGTTATGTAAGGTATTTTCAAGACCAAGGAGCAAACCACACACTTTTAATAGAGTGAGAAAAACATTGACACTGGCTTTCTTTTGGGAGCTTTGGGATTATATGTTAGCATTTAGAATGCATTTTCCCTGGTTGTATTATTTATTATTTCTACCTATATGCACTGTGAGTGATCTTTATAAATCAAAGAGATAAATCATATCTTGAAACACATACATCTCTGGTTCTGCTTACTGTTTGTAATTGTTCCTACTTAGGATTAGGATGAAATAGACTGATTTATGTATGTTTCTTCAGATGTAAGAACAGAAGGCATTTTTTTATTTGCCAAGGTAATTCAGTGTAAAATAGTGGTTTCCACTTTAATTTTAAAATGCTGTTTATTGTTTCCCCAGTATGATAAAGTACCATGCAAAATGCCACCACTCCACTTGGAAATTTGTTTCTCTAGTCCATCCATCCATCCATCCTATAACCTCCTTTTCCCATTTTGTGCATGTAGGATCGTTGTGTTACTTCATCAGTGACAATCATATTGAGTCAAGTTTTACACTGCCAGGTGGCTACATTAATTATCTATTGTAAAGATCATTGCTAGTTTAAATGTCTATTGTGCAAAAAGTATCATATGGTAACATTACATTGCAAGCAATTCATCCTTGGACTAAGAAAAAATGCTCACTGTTCATGCTAATTGCCCAACATGTATGGGTCACTTAATGACATGCTAAGAAAATGTGATTCAGGCATAGGTATGGCCACAATGACAAAGCCCATGTCATGTCTCAATCAAGCAGGAGCACTGTCAAACCTGAGCTAATATTCTCCCTAGCAGCTCAAGAACCACATTAGTAAACACACACACACACACACACACACACACACACACACACACACACACACACACACACACACACACACACATGCACACGCACGCACACACACACACTCCCTGATATTACTGCAGACACACATCCAAATCTAATCATCAACAAATAAGTCACCCACACTCAATCATACTTGTCCAAACAGCAATACACCCACACATAGAGACCAGCAAATACACAACACACACACACACACACACACACACACACACACACACACACACACACACACACACACACACACACACACACACACACACACTCACAGACACACGTGTGCACTGCACTCTCATACAGGATCTCAATTCCCAAACTGATATCCGTCATTTGACCACTCAGGAAGACACACACGAACACAAATGTATCATTCATACAGCCTCATTCATGACCTTATAGACATATGCACACACATCAATGTACATATATCCAATAACAACCCACAACAACTTTAGTAAACTTATCTAGATCTTGATTACTCCCACATGAGTGAAAGGGAGACACCATATGTTGATGTCAGTCACTTTTCCTCCTTGAATAAAATTTTACTCAGCCAAGCAAATCAGGAGTTGTGGGTATTTCAGGGGGTGATCACATGGCTAATTAGCATTCACCATTCCCCCAGACTGCTGCATTAGTATATAGGCTTTCTGTATGAGACCATTCTCTGCACTGAGGCTGCAGCAAAGGAAAGGTCAATGCAGTAATGTAGGCTAGTAATCAGAAAAGCTTAGTGAGATGCAGAGGCCTTTGGAAATAAGACTTCTGCATCATGCTTGGCCATTCTGAATCCCAAGGTATGTATTTTCTTTCTCTTTTCTTTTTTTTTGCTTACATCAACACTACATTACAAACAGCACATGCCTTTTTCTTCAATGCCAAAGAGTCACAGCTCATTAGTACAAAAAAAAATATATTATTTCTTTGATGAGGTTGCATTATGAAATGCAAATTAGCGTAATCATCTATTTGGATGAGCTAAGAAAAAAAAATGATTATTCCATGTCTAAAAATTCACACATCTATACTTAGAAAGTCTATAATAAAATGATCTTTACAAAATGAGTTCTACATTTGGAAAACCATATACTATACATTATAGGTCTTATCCCACTTAGGAAGGATGAGACCAGCATCCATTTCCAGTTGCAGAGGGCTCAGACAGTACTATCCACTTCATGGGTCACACACAACATATCTATATCACATGCCTAAAGCATCTACTTTCTTACAAACTGCTCAGCAAGACTTAATACAAATATGGTACTCTTTCCCTGTCAGGTAATATGTATTCAGAGGTGCACTCTTCAATAAGTTTGGACTCACAAACATTTAAGTTTACATCTGGTAATTTATTAGTTCAAAAAGGTAGAGTTTCATATGAAAATACATTTTTTACTGGGGTAACCCTGATTTATGGATGCGTGTGCCCAGCATACCACTAAAAAATATTAATTGGTGTCAGTGCACCACTGTGGGTGATAATGTAGAACATTGGACCACACCAGTGTTTTTGTGCAGCTCTCAGACTGTTATGGCAGTTGCATAACATCTAGGAGCTGCTGCATATCATCTTGGCCAGAGGTCTTAACTTCTTTCCTGAATAAATAGGAGTGAATCTAAAAATAATGTGTAGAATACCCATTATTGCTACTCATACCTTTTAAGCGACTTCATTATGAGGAATGTTCTTCATTCTGAGTCTTAAAATATTCATGTTCTTCACTGTTCTACATTTGAAGGGCATGCTACTCATTCATTGTTAAGAATTTTTCTAATTAATGTCACAGACAGCAGTGACATATGCTTAGCAATAATGAAAAGCTTTTTACTTTTATCATATTTAGTTGCAGTAACAGTTTCAGGTGATAATGAAGAACACTGGACTTTGCTATTCTAGATTTGTGCTTTCTAGTGTTCTCCATTACTGGCCTACTCTGAGACGTCTTCTCAGGGGCGATCTCTGCTTAACATACAAGGCCATGTCAAACCCAGAACTGTTGGACATGCTACACTTAAAGAAATACCAGTCCCTCATAAACACATACTCCAGGGATCTAAACCTTGTCATCACAATGAACAAAACATGCTGGAGGGATAGGTTCCTGACCCAGAGACTCCCCAGGCTCTGGAATAGACTGCCCATACATGTCAATGAGAGGGCCTCTTTGGCCCTCTTCAAAAGGAACTTTGATGATTGGATGGGAGATAGGAAATTCACCCCATAGATCATGTCAGTATTCCTGCTAGACAGGGGTCCAGGGAAGTAAATACTGTGGGAAGAAATAGCTAGGGAATTGTTATGGCTATGAAACTATGAACCTATACATTTAGTGAAATTTTGATATTTTGGGTTTCATAGCTTCTGATCTCAGTTTAAAATAAGTTTCTGACTGAAGAAAACTCCACAGAAGCTGTAGTGACCCAGATACAGCCTACAATGAGAGAAGAAGAGGAGCCCACCCTAGAATAGGTAAGAACAGCACTAAGGAAAATGAAGTCAGGGAAAGCAGCAAGCCTAGATGAGGTCACAGCAGATATGATAAAGATGTTGGGCAAGATAGGGGAGAAATGGCTCCTGAGGGTACTCATAGCAGTGTGGAGAGAAGGCATACCAAGATGACTAGAGAATAAACATACTCATGTCAGTTTACAAGTAACAAAGGAGACATCCACAACTGTGGGCAGTACAGAGATATCAAACTCCTGTCACATTGCATGAACGTTCTGGAGAGGGTGATTGACGAATGGGTATACAGAGTAGTAGAATGTCAGATAGGAGATGAGTAGTTCAGACTTTGATAAGGGTGCAGCACAAGTGGCTTGATGTTTTCAGTGAGACAGATAGTTGAGAAGAAGCTAGAGATGAGGAAAGAGTTCAACTGTTCATTCCTAGACTTGGAGAAAGCCTATGACAATATCCCAAGAAAACTGATTTATACAGTACTGCAGTGGTTCAAAGTTCCTGAAACATTGGTAGAATTAGTGCAGGCTATGTACAAGAACCCAATGACTCAAGTATGAATACTGTTTGGTCTTACAGAGGTGTTCCCAGTCTGAATGGCTGTGTACCAGGATTCAGCTCTGAGCCCACTGCTGGTGATGGACTACATTAGCAAACAGGTTGGAAGAGCCAGGTTAACAAAGTTGCTGTATGCAGACGATGTGGCATTACAGTCACACTGTGAGCAAGAACTTCAGCAAAGGATAGGGGAGTGGAAGGCAAAACTGAAGGCACATGGAATGAAACTAAGTACAGATAAGACAGTGGTAATGGCAGCAAATTGGGCAACTCAGAAGAAGTTGAGAATTGAGACAGAAGGAAAGATAGTGGAAAAGGTTAATAGCTTCAAGTGTCTTGGAGGGGTGGTTGAGGAGAAGGGAAGTCTGAATAAAGAAGGGCTGCAGCCAACTGTCATAGAGTGTCATGTGTAGTTTATGACAAAAGAACGCCAAAGAAGCTGAAAAGTAAGGTGTACAAACCAGTGGTAGGACCAGTACTACCATATAGTACAGAAACCTGGGCAGTAAAGGCAGAGATGATGAGGAAGCTACAGGTGATGGAAATGAAGTGCCTGAAACAGGTGGTAGGATGCACAGAAATGAGGACATAAGAGCAGAAGCCAAAGTAGATCCAATTGCAGAAAAGATCAAAGATAACAGATTACTGTGATTTGGGCACATGTGCAGAAAAGTAGAAGACAATCTAGTGATAAAGATTTAAGACAGACAGGAACAAGGTAAGAGGAAAGGAGGACATCCAGAAAAGAGGTGGATGGATTGTGTGAAAGAAGATTTGCAAAGGTCAGGCAGGAGTGTGGCATTGAATTGAAAGAGATGGTGACAGTTAAAATGACACCCCGACCCAATGTGGAAAAATGGGAGGTTGATGATGATGATGATGACACAGATACATACATATGCATGCACTTACACACACACACACACACACACACACACACACACACACACACACACACACACACACACACATACATATGCACAGATGCACATAGTCCTCAAGGTAAAGGAGAATTGCCCAAAATTACTGGAGGGAGGGGGGTGGCAGCAGATCAAGGCAAACTAAGAGCTGGCTAAATCTTCAGTAACCTCAAGCGTATGCTTCACTTCATAGACCTCCATTTTTCCTTATCTTTGCTGATACACTAAATCACAAAACATAAAAATTTAAAAACAACTGCACCTCATTTTTGTTTCTCTAAAATCTTTATTCTCCTATTTTACACCAAATGTTAGCTCCATGCTTTCCACAAGTACTCACCCCACGACTGATAGCATGAAAAATTGTTTCAGTAAAAGTGAAAATTTAAAAAAATAATATCAAAACATTGCCTCATCTCACATGCTATCAAATCAGACAATGTCTTGGGAGTACATGATTGTCATAGCAATTCTCATGGCAGACTAAGATGGAGTCACACATGGAGACTACATGGCAGCTCCGCTAGTTAAAGTATCTCAAAACATAAATTTAAAAAGAAGGCATCATGAAGATGTTTTGTCAGTTTTTTTTAGCAGTCTATGAAGTGCTTTTACTGAGGCAGCAACCATGAAATATCATTTTACAGCCTGGACTTATGCCTCAGTGTAGTCCAGTACAGCACCACTTACTGCAAGTGCATTTATGTGTGTTTCTGTACCAGGTGATATCTGTGTGTCGACATAGGCTCCAGCTACTCCATGACTGTGAACTGGGTAAGGTAAGTAGAAAGGATCTAATTTTGTTATTTAATGAACAGTTTCCTTGATGTAGTTTGCTTCCCCGGTGCCTCTCCCATTTTTCTCCATACAATTCAGCTAGATAACGTCTTTCTTGCTTTTTCACACTTTGTCATACTTCTTAGCTCCCCTATCCATGCTTTTAACAAGTCCTAACTGGCCAAGACTCTACTGTAATACATTTGAAGGATGCAAGTGAACTAAGCCTGGTGTCTGAGGACCAGTATACCCCCCCAAAAAAAAAATGTATATGGTTCTTGATGTTTTGAGGTGTGTCTTAGAGATTTTTTAAAACATTTTGATTTAATGATGGCTTGGACAAAAATTCATGAGTAATAGCCAGCACCATGGTACAGAGGGATAAACTGTAACTATGGCTCGGGCAACCTGGGCTTGATTAGTATCTCAAGTGTATGAGGTGCTGGCAGGAAAGGAAGGGCATTTTCACCCCACAAGGAGGTGGGAGTGTTCTCCTAGATGCTCCCTGCAGTGAGGTCTGATTCACAGAGGACAAAAGCCCTTGGATATCCCAAGATGAACACAAAGAGAGTGGGACAATGGGTCATATAATTTAAAAAATCCTTCCATCATGCAACATGACAGGGAGCTGAGATGGCACAATCTCCTTATCTGCCTGACCTTTATCATAATAAGTCCATTGGGGACAGGAAGGGTTGGTAGACCTAGCAAATGCAAATAAAAAGGGGTACCAGAATTCTCTGATGGTCAGCTGCAGGAAATGAAAAATTCACAAGGAAGGAAAAAAATATAGTCTTATTTTTCCTTTTAAGAACTTTCAAGAAAATAATAAGCTGTGTCTAAAGCTAAATGTTCAAAGCAAACAAAATAGTAGTGCCCAGATAAACTGAGAAGACAAATACAAGGATATACAAATTCTGTCTGGGAATATTTTCTGATACTCTGCCCCTCCAAAAACTGGATAATTACCTTCTGTGAACCCCT
>NC_056728.1:673532632-673642632 GCF_019279795.1 Protopterus annectens
TCAACAAAGGTACAATCACTTTGAAGTGTACTCATTACAGATTCCAGCATGCAGCACCTGTCATGGCATAACATTACCACACTACAAAATGTCATGTAATGTAATATAGTCATCTGTGCATCAGACATGTATTTGCAAGTCCCTGCATCAATGGTATGGATGACAGGGATGTGGCACAGGTATCATCTCTTACACAGAACATGCTGTGGGGGTGCCACAGGCTTAGGTTGTGCCAAACAGTTGACATCGTGTGCGTAAGTCAGGAAGAGGTGCTGGTCAACTGGGTCATGGAGAGGTGCCATGTGTGTCTGTTGATGATCTGCATGTTACAGTGATGTTTGAGTGTGCACGTACACATGTAAGCCAGGTGCTAGCCCTACACTTGGGTATGTTGGGCCACTGTGGACCATACATGCCAGAGTGGACAGTTTACCATCTCTGGACATGAACATGGGAACGGGCTCTGCCCAGAGTAGGACTGGCACCACCAGGCCCAAGGTCAGATGTGGTGCTAGTCACTGATGGTGTCTGGTGTCTGCTGGACCCGTGTTCCTCATGGGACCACCCAGGAGCACGTGCCCATGGCCTGCCATGTCATGGTGTGGACAGCATCCTCCCTTCTGTAGTGCTGGAGGCATTGCCACTATTGGACTGTGAGTGTACATAGCCACATGGACTCTCAGAAGATGTTGTTCATAACCAACGTCCACGTGTCCAACACCCAACTCCCACCAGATGTTTCAGCACAGACAATGTGCAGTCAAGGACTGACAATGTCAAACCCCACCATCTGTCCACTTCATTAGTGAAACGATCCATAGCATCACCAATGTGGTGGAGGGAGTCTTGGATGTCAAACAGTGATTCATCCATGATCCTGAGCAAACCCCTCTGGTGTTGTGTTCAAATGTGCCTGTGCCTCCATGGTGAACTGAAGCATGTGTCGAATGACACTTGATGTGACACCTGTGAAAGGTGGTGGATGGGCACTATTCTTCTTCAAGTACCCCTGTCAATCTGCTTGTGTGGGACCTCACCAGCTCTCTGGCTATGGCTAGTGTCTAAACTCACTGATGCCATTGATGTCACACTCTCCTGTTCGATGCTGCCATACTCTGACTTCAGATATCTGTGGCTGCAAGGAACTCTGTATTTGTGGGCATACAGATTGTGTGCAGGGACAATGGGTGAGGAAGTGGGATGTCAACCCATTGGACAGATTCTTCCCCCAGCAACCCTACCTGTGCCTCACTATGGCCACCATCATCATCAGAATCAGATGAGACTCTGATATGAGGTCATGAGGGGGACACACTCCAACCCCCATGGTTACCTGTGAGGAAGAAGAATAAATAAGTACATTACTACCTGCACTATTATCTATGGAGATCCACACACACACACACACACACACACACACACACACACACACACACACACACACACACACACACACACACACACACACACACACACACACACACACACACACACACACACACACACACACACAGGTGAGGTTCCACAACTGCATTACATATACCACATCTTATTTCTGATCCCATGCACAACACTCGGGCAGACTAAAACATACACTGACAAGACAGGCCCTTTATAACATGCACTGCAGCTACATCCAGTTAATGTTGCCACTACTATACACCTGTGAAATAAGCAATAGGTCAGTGTATGTGATGGACCTACACCTAAAACACAGTGCACCCGTCTTGCGCATACTATTGCCTCCCTGCATAGCAGATGGCATAGACCTTCACAAAAATAAGTGCAAATATGTTACTGCCCCTGCAAATACACAACTGTGATTACAGATTCAATGCACCTCAATTAACCCATCTGAAACTGAACATACAAGCATTGTGCTCTGTCTAAGTATAATATAATACATAATTCAGTAGCATTCATACAGGAGCTGACCATGTAGGAGGGAGTGAGATGGCCACAGCTGTGATTTAAGTCACAGCAAACACAGTTGAGAGGCATGTCTATAGCTGTTGGGCAGCAGACTATCACCGACATGCAGGATAAGGAGGGTGGCCTAATGGTTAATGTGTTTTCCTTACAAGCACAAGGTGCAGGGTTTGACTCTCACAAGGGATAACTGGCTAAGCTTAAATGCCTCACAAGGGAAGTTAGCTTAGTACTAATCTATGAACCTATGAACCTATGTCATTCCCAGAAATATACTACAGGCCTACTGTTGTAATCCCTATTCCCCATAACTGCATCCTCCCATCTGCAACCCATTATATGGGGACTTGTATAACATACCTAGTAGAGTGATGTAATCCTTTTGTGCACAACTCCTCAAGAAAGAATGCTTTCTAAATCACAGCCCATCTTGGTAAAGCATGTTACAGATCTGTTTTCCATAGGCAGCTGCTTGCCTTTTGTAGGCAATGCTCAATAACAGGTAATTGCCTATGCACCAATCCATGGCGCAAACTTGCTAACTGCATCCAGAACAGCTAGATTGTACTTTCATTATCCAATCACATGGCACAACAGTGTGATATTTAATGCCTTCATGTAGGCCTTGGCCCTGTTAGTCTGTGAGATGGACATTAGTGAGGTGTGGAGACTACAGCATCACAAAGGGTAGGTACAACTATTAAAAAAACACAAATTACCAGCACTTAAACCAGGGGTTTCTTTAATTTAAAAGCGATCTGGTACCTCGGCAATTCGCCTTCAAGGATCACAATTCCTTCTAATTCTGAACAAGTATATATGCACACCAGAACAGCTGTCATTAATCAATTCTGACCCTTGACCTGATACGTACTGGCTCACGCTGCCATGATACCCGTTTCATAATCTTTTAAATCGTGTAGCAACTTGTTCCTTTTATGCTGAATAATTTCACCTTCTATTTTGGAAATTCTCTCATTAATCTTTGAAATCTGCACCCTATAACAGGACTCCTGCACCACCTCATCCTGTAAGTGCAAGATTTCAGTCTTTAACTTTTCATGTGCCCTCATGTTCCGCTTTATCAAAATGCAGAGCCAGTTTTAAAGTACAATCCAAGGATAATTGCTTCCACTTCAAAGAGGTCATTTTCCTCTTCCGAAAACTGTGTAGCAGGAAGCCTATCTATGCGTAGCCCCCTTGGAGTCAAATTCAGACTCACATACTTCTCCAAAAGCCTGGTGTCCAAAAACAATGCTACTTCTTTAGCCATTAGTCTCTCCAACTGCACAAAACGCCCATCTGAATCACGATTCTCACCCACATTCTAAGGATCCATCATAGTGAATTTTTTCTCTCGTTCACTTACGATATCAGAAAAATGAAAGCCCCCTGGCAAATTAAGCTGTCCGGGAGCCCCAGCTGTCTGCAACATATTTAAGCTGGTTTGAATCAGGAATTAGGTATACAATTATTAATGTTAATTTTTGATAATTTAGTATTGATTTTTGTGTTTTTGTATAATTTTGATTAGTCAAATATGAATGTTTTTTCAATGATCTCAAAGTTGGTCACTTTAAATGTTTGATATGATATTAATTAATTGATTAATGACAGTTATTCTGGTGTGCATATATACTTGTTCAGAATTAGAAGGAATTGTGATCCTTGAAGGTGAATTGCAGAGGTACCAGATCACTTTTAAATTAAAGAAACTGCTGGTTTAAGTGCTGGTAATTTGTGTTTTTTTCATTTTGTGGCTGTTGCTGGTGTTTTTTGAAGAAGGTACAACTATTGTCCACTATTGACATTTATGTGGTATGTCCACAGTTTTGCATGCTATGTTTGGCCATTGTCAAATGACTTTGTGATTATCTGGGAGTTCAGTGATAAATATTGTGGGTTGAGGTTAGTAAGGGGGGAGAGACATGTGAGTGTCAGATGTCATACCCATCAGAATATGCATGCTGCTGCAGTGGCTGCTGGTCTATCAGTTCTGAATGTTTGTGGGGGCAGACTGTGACACATGTCCCTATTACTTGACCTTTGACCCCCACCCCTTTATGTATAGGTGTGTGGATCCCTTGTTCTAGGGGGTTGTGAGGTATGGTAGGTCTGTAGCAGGTAGCTTAACATACAGCTGCATATATTGTAGGCTGCAGCTGCTGCCTTTTGCCTAGGACTCATAGTGGAGAGTATGAAGACTTTGGAGGAAGAAGCAGTTGTATAATAGACTGTGAAAGTGCTTACCATGTTTTATTGCTTTTATTGTTTTATGGTGAATTAAATTTTTTACAGCACTCCAGCCATGGCATACCCTCTTTCTTTTTTGGAATTTACTTGGACTGTTTAAACAGAGAGTATTTTGCCAATTTCTGGATTTTTTACTGTAACAGTTGACAGCTATACCTGCTATCCCATGCCTCATGTACATCCATTATTTATTTGGCTGTGTACTGATGCAGTGTATGCATCACAGTCCCACATACTATCCCAATTTCCACATTATATGTACTTGTACAGTGAGTCAGTGGCATTCAGGATATGTTGGTGGACACAGCTGTTTTAATTCAGAACTGAGTGGCCTAGTAGGTTAATACACTGTGCTGTAGTTGACATGTGCCTGGGTTTGAGATGTGGCGTGGGTAATTATTTTGCAGATGTGCCTAACACTGTCAAAAAAACATACGATGATTAAGGCAGTTTTAAGCAGGTTGGCATGGCATGCCTTGTTGCTTAGCTCCACTTAAACCCTCACTAAAAATATAAAAAGAAAAGAAAAAAGGGGTGACAGGAAAGTGGTAAAATTGGGGCAAGCAGGGGGAAACATACTGAAAGGATGGTAGGGATGTACAGGGCATGTGTAGGAAAGGACCATAGCTCTCCATTTCTTTTACAGCAACAGCTGCACAGGTTGTACAGAATTTGGAATTTGGAGCCTCTCACCCCAGAGAGAGGGGTGAGCTGAACATAACTGTGTTCATTAATTAATGTAATAAATAGTTTGTGTCTATGCAAAATGGAGAGCTATGTTGGGGGCAACATTATTTTGTGGGACCGGAGACTTTTTTTAAGAAGTGAGTGGAATGTTGGGAAAGGGATATAGATATGTGTGAGGAGGTAGGTTGAGTAGGAGGGGTTACTTTTGAGGACAGACAAGACAGCATACAGGGGCAGTGTGTGACACATGAGGGGATAAATGCCTTTGATGAGGAGGGCGTTGTGGAATCAGAAATCTGTGCACCCCCAGACAGCAGCAGTGTGACTGAGCTCCTAACCTATGTGCAGGCAACAATGCTCCTTCACTGTCCGGAAGGTGGCTGTGCTGGAAGCTGGGCACTGGGGCCACCTTGCCCCTCCTGTCTGGTGAAATTGCCCTCAATCCAGTGCAGGTGATTCTCATACCTATGATGAACTATCCTGTGCACCATCATTGGTAGGTGATCATAGGTAACAATACCCCCTCTGCCCCTGCTTCCAGGGGGGGATGTACCCTGTTCCCTGAAGCGGTTCCACCTGTAGGTAGTGCAGGGCCACCAGAAGGGGCACAACCAACTTGGGTCCTAGACATGCTGGGACCTGGTGTCAAGGCCAGCTGAGGTAGGGTAGGCAGATTGCCAGGAACCAGCCTACCCAGTTGAGATGTGGTGCTCAGGTATTTCAATTTGCATAAGTTAGTAATGAACATAACATTTAGTTAGTTATAAAAGCATACCAGAACATTGCAAGTAACCCAGTAACATACACTGCAAAACACAAAGCCCAACATAACGTTTAGAGAGCAACATACATTAATAGTAAACCATAACTGATGTATAACAATAATAAATTATGATGAAGATAAGGGGTGAGGAGAGGGAGAAATACAGTCCATTAATACCATTATAGGCCATATAGTTTGCAACAGTACTGTTATATAGTTTACAGGTCTGCCCTTCCTTTATGTATAACAGTGACCTATAGCTGCTGTAGCACATATATACCTCTCAAGCTATCTGCATGAGTCAGTATGGGCCAAGCTGTAATACCTACAGGTACACAACTACAGATGACTATTACATGTCAGGTGGATCTATATGACTACCAAGGTGTACTGTGGACTGATGTAGTGTGACTGTGCAATTGACATAATCATGTTAATGATAGATCTGTGACAGAGAGATTAGGCAATAGTGATCACAATCTGTGACAGAGTGACATTTGAGAGACATGTATCGTGCACATCACAGAGTGTATATGAATATTGTGCCGTCCTTGGCAGGCATGGAGTTAGACCATCAGCAAACATTCACAGACACACTAGACATACAGCCATACCAAGATTACACATTTTATTTAATCTATTAACCATACCTTTCACCCTCTTGCTGTATACAATCTGGACAGAGCCTGACAAAATGGGGGTACAAAGACCCAAAAATAGGGACACATTTTTAATATTCCTTTTATAAACATAGAAAGTTGCTAGAATAACAGGATTTGTGTTACCATGCATTTTCTGAAGGATATGAAGTCTGAAACGCAAATGAATGTCATTACTTATTGACTTTAATCCTTAAATCATCCAAGTGATTTGTCAAAAAAACACAATTTGTATGAGGAACAGACCAACAATATGAGACACAAAACTGGACATTCTGCAAAAATCTGTACAGTTGCGAGGTATGGTATTAACTTTTATTAGTATTGTACTTGTTGCTTTTATTTTATGATGTCTTATCACATTCCTGATCAATGCTGTTAGCAGTCTTTTACATCAGAACACACAAATTATTAACCCATAATAAGGGCTACTGCACCCATTTACCTGTAATTCATATGGGGAGAACATCTGTTAACAATAGATAACTAATTTAATAATATTTACTAGTACTTGTCAATGGATTTGAACCCTGGTCTGTGTGTGACAAAATGTACATCACACACAGCATTTAGCAAGCTGAGCTACTGAGCCACTGTTGATTATTGACTGACTGATAGATGCCTAGAGCTCACCTGGAAACAAAATACGATCTGGTAATAGTAGTACAGTTTTATACAAGACTGCAGTGACGGTTGAATACACATACATGAGATTCATGCATGATAGAGATACTAGGTATACTGTACATTAATACATAGAACGCAGGTGTATGCAATGAACTCTTAGTGGGTGGAAATATCTGTGACCTGTACAAACCATATCGGAGTATTGGGTTGGCTACCTGACCCATATACAGTTTCAGACAGTATATTTGCAGTTTACAGCTATTACAGCTTCATACTTGCCTGCAGCACCATACCTTGGAGCAGGAATGCATATAGCTGAAATGCAATGGTTAACACAAGACATTCCTGGTATACGCAATCTACCTTGGGTGTTCCTGGTATTGCTTCAGATGTTAGTGCAGAACAAATGTCATAATACATATATCTTGTAGTATAGCTCTAAATCTACAGTTTAGCATAACACTCTTCCTTAGTTAACCTTGAGTCACTTAGTGCTATTCTTTGTGGTTTTATTTCAGAGCAGATGTCATACTCAGCTTCATGAACAACAGCCTTACTTACACACATATTGCACAACACAGAATTATTATGAGTGCCTTCATGAAGTGATTGGTATGCCTTCAAGTCTTTATTGCACAACAATTTATATAATGCAGGTGTTGCAATACAGCTGTAATGACACAATTATTGTAGTAGACACTTTATTTCATTAACATTATCAGATTTCATGCTTTAATCTTTCTTGCACTATACTTGGCAGTAGTCAGTTATTGCAGTACAGGCCTACATCCACATTCATTGCAATACACAAATCTGTACCATATGTACTTACTGGCAGTGATTGAATTACTCTATCTTGTATATTTGACAATAGATGGCAAATTAATCTGTACTCACCACACTCACGTTGCAACCTGGCCAGGCACCCTGCATGAGCATCTAGGTTGTGAGCTCTCTCCTCTGCAGCTGTAGGGAGAGAAGCACACCATTATGCCTACCTGCCTATCACACATTCAGATTTTGTATTGGTAAAACAATGCTAACAGTACTTACAAATATGTGGGGCATTTCCATCCCAAGCATCCTGGACCCAGGTGTCAAGCAGTCCCCTCTTCTTACACTTCAGATCATCGTAATGGTGACTCACTTGCTCACCTGTGCAGGGGATACCTGTTGCACTGGTGAGAACTCTGACTTGTACTCTGATCCCTGGAACTGGTGCTACAGCAGCCGGACAGCACAGTCTTTTGTGAGGAGTCCAACAAAGACCCTCGACTCCTGAATGTGCCACTGTTGCACCTGTTTGTGCGCACCCCTCTCCAACACCTGTAACAGTTCTTGTACAACTCAAACTCCAACAGGTTATGTTGTATTCCCACCTGTTGCACTTAAATAAGCCTGTTTTCCCACCCTTACACACCATTTGGCCATTTTTAAAAATGCGGCACATTGCTTGGCACTGCACAGACCAGCTTAGCTGAGTTGAGCAGTGCTTAAACTGCCAATGCTCAGCAATTTTTAGCAGTGTACAAACCAGCTAAGCACAGCCAAGTGGTTCTTAAACAGAGATTGTTTTAGCAGTGCTTATCATGGCTTGGAATGGCTTAGCAGAGCTTAGCTAAGCACAGCTAATCATGATTTAAAAATAATTGGCATAATTTAGATTTAGAAAATAATTGCTTAATTTCCCTTCTATGTATTCAAACCCAGCACCTACTGTAGATAAGGCCATAATTCTACACACTTGACTATGTGGTATGGGGAATGCTGCTATACTTTTACATATACCTCTAAGCCAAGTTTAAGCATTGTTAAGCTCCTCGCAAACCCAGTAAGCTATGCTTAAAGTTGACCTATAAATCATAAATTAAATGCATCTGGTTTCTATTTTTAGATGTCTGGCACATGTAAATCTCTGTGCACTGCACTGTACAAACATTAAAATAAAAAAATATATCACATTGAATTTATTGCTATCAGGTACTTGGACAGTGCAGGGGTGTGTTACTCATCTATGGACACAGTGACACACTCCCTACACTGATTCAATACCACCTCCCCCAGCTATCCCTCAGTAATGCACCTTTATTAATATGCATGGCATGCTACCAAGACAGGTCCATATCCATGGACAATGTACCTTCCATGTAAGTGCTACACTATGCCTACACAGATTTTATTAAATCTGTGGGTAAGTCTGGGTTTCACTATGATTATTTGAGTTACTTCTGAATGAAGCTACAGTCAAATGAATAAAACTGGTTACAGATTTTTCGAGATGGAAAACAAAAACATTTTTTTTGCAGAGACAAACTCTACCATATCCCCCCTGTGGTTTTAACCCACAAACTTGTGTATACTAACTATGTGGTCACAAAACCAAGGAAAAACAAAGTGAAAAACAATGAGTCAATGCCAGTACTGCCATAGAAACAGTGCTGGCATTGATTTTTTATGATTTTCTAAGGCACGCACCAATCAATGGGTTAGAATTTATCAACATGTGATTGACAAGCTGGATGCCCCATTCACTTCAAAAATGACCACTATTACAACAACTCTGATTTTGTTTGGGGTCAACAGTTACATGTTATATTTATACTCAAATCACTAGTATTATACCAATGATATGATTAAACATTCCAACAGTAGACCAGTGATATGATAATAATATGCACTGGTGTAATGCTTTTATGTATTCCTCATTACTGTAGGCTTGTGTCCTGTGTATTATTGTTGGTCCTTGGTGCCTGCTGGGAAGGTTTATATATTTTGTGATATACAGTGCTGACGTCAAACATACTATAGAAGGTTACATCATGTGTTACCTATGGTGAGACTCACACACATTTAAAGCACATTCAGGATATGAAAGGTAGGGGAATATTATGTGGACATGCGCATCTGCTGAGGCATGACTGACTGGGAGAATGTATATAACTGCATTATATAATTACCCTAAATGGATCTGCTGATATGGAAGGTACAATTTCTTTTTGTGTCTTTTGGAGATAATGCTGCTGATTGTATAGGGTCCTTTCCAGTTATGCTACTGCATGATATGAGAAAATTTAATAGTCATAGAATACATTACCTTGTTCTGATCACTGACATGTGTGGTTTGGAGGCAGCGGAGAACTTTATCTTGTATTTGCTAGTGGCAGAAGTATCTTGGGGTCAAGAAATACAAATAATCAGACAGCTTGATGAAGGGAATTTCAGTGTCCATTTAAAGCAAAAATTATTCAGTGAGCTTCTGGTTTTCCCTTTCTCTGTTGTCGTAAGACAGTGGAGTTAGTATACAGAGGTTAGAGAGGGTGGGATCCCTATTATAGATGTGCAGCAGGTCCCACCTGTATAAAAAATGTTTGACATCCATTGAAAGTTGTTTTCAGCATAACAGTTTTGATGTGTCAGCAATTTCTGATGTTGTGCTCACTGAGTCCACATGGTTCTAGAAAATATTATCATTACATGATTATCTAGAATGATTGCATGGAAAAGGAGTGCTGTACAGAGTGGGCATAGCTCATTATATTAAGACCAGAGGGTTAGTCCCAATAAAATAATGAGTATATTACATGCATTTATTGATTTTCTTAGTAATGGCTGCTGAGTAGTATATGTTGTAAGATGTCTGCTTAGAATTATAGCCTTAGTACATTGAAAGGAACAGGTGTCATAAGGAATTTATGTAGAATTATATTATCAAAGCAGTGATTAGAGCTTCGGCATGGAGCCTTCAAAGGAGAATAAAACAATTCTAAACACTCAAGTATATATAATAAGATCAATTAACCACTAATTGCATAATTAACCCTAAATTAGGTTAAAAAAAAACTTTCCAGTTGCATTCCATACTAGTACCTGCTGGACTTAAAGTACCATACTTCAATATAAAAACAATTTCCTTATACAAAAGTTTTTTCTTAACATCAAAATTATATCCTTTATCAGGAATTATGCATAGACAACCCCTTCTGTGTTACATGAAAATTTACAATTTGCCCTAAAATGAACTCCTTTCATATTATTGTAAATTTTCATGTAACACAGAAGAGGTTGTCTATGCATTAAGGTGTCCTTGTGGCATGTTTTATGTAGGCGAAAGCAAGAGGGCTTTCAAGCTTAGAGTCCAAGAACACATCAGGGACATTAAAATGCTAGACCCGAAAGCGCTCTTGCAATGCATTTTAAAGATTGCCATAATAAAAATCCAGATGGCTTACAATGTAATATATTAGAAAATATTCCTGATAAAGGATATAATTTTGATATTGAGAAAAATCTTTTGTATAAGGAAACTGTTTTTATATTGAAGTATGGTACTAAGTCCAGCAGGTATTAATGTGGAATGCAATTGGAAAGCTTTTTTAACCTAATTTAGGGTTAAGTATGCAATTAGTGGTGAATTGATCTTATTATATATACTTGAATGTTTAGAATTGTTTTATTCTCCTTTGAGGGCTCTATGCTCCATGCTAGAGGTTTTATTAAATATTTTGTACTTCGATCCTGGTTCTATGTTGTTTTCTTCAGCTTTGCCAGAAGTGGAGTGCTTATTTCATTTTTCCAGTGATTAGAGCTTGTATGAGTAAGGCATGTACAGATATGATAAAGCGTCTTACATATATTTAGGGTGAGCATGTACAAGTGTATGTGTCATGATAACTAGCCTTTGCTATGCATTCTGGACAGAATACATGGTTGGGATGCATACAATAAGGCAATGGTGTGTTGGAAGATGTAAATTATAATTTTACCTCCTGTCCAATAAGAGACATTCCTTGTAATATCCTTGTAGCATAGTGCAGGGTTCTGTCAGGCCATAGGAGATGTCATACAAAGCCTATATAAATTGTTTTCTAGGCTCAGGTCATCTCACATTTATCTTGTAATACCTCTCAACTGTCCAGATTTTCGCAGGATGTCCAGATTTTTGACTCATATTTTTGGTCTGTTTCTCATAAAATTTGTGGTTTTCTGAATTTTTGTTGCAAATCAGTGAGGACTGAGTTCACTTAATAATGAAAGACATTTGCGTTTCAGACTTCATATCCTTCGGAAAATGCACGGTTTATTCTAGCAACTTTCTAAGTTTATAAGAGCAATATTTAAAATCTGTCTCTTTTTTTGGGGCTTTGTCCCCCCATTATTTTTGACTTTGTCCAGATTTTTTGTGCTAAGAGTTTGAGAGGTATGGTATAATCAGCCTTTGTGGTTATTTCATTAAATTCAGACAGAAAAGTTTTACTGCAGGACAGAGTTAAAATGAAATGCTTAGAAAATATGAAATACGGAATACATTGATAATGGTAAATAATTTCTGAAAATGTTCACTTTTTATAAATGTATTCAAGTGCATTCAAACAATAGTTCCATTGTAACAGTGTACAAGGAGAAAGCAGAGCGGCAATGTATGACTCAATAGCTCCGATGTAAAATGTTTTTATACCAAATTTATGTAATTGAGCTTCATTGTTTTAATAGAAACATTTAATGAGAAATCTCTAACGTCAAGATGTTTTGCAGTTGTTTAGATATAAGACTGAGTTCAAAGGCAGAGTCCACGCTACAGTGGGCAGTGTACAAAAATTAATATGGGTAAAGGCATTATTGCAAATGAAACAGCAATACATTTGTTGCTTAGAAGGAATATGCTGCTACCCACAAGAGTAGCAGCTTGTGAGCAGCACAGAAGCAAGTATAAAATCATGAGTTCAATGACACATATGGCAAGTTGCTTAAAAGTAAAGTGGCCACTTGCCAAAATGGTTAAGATCTTTGTCTCCCATTCACAAGGTACAAGGTTTGATTCTTACCATTAACCAATGCCAGTTTAGAGTTTGCATGTTCTCTCTCTCATGTGGGGTTCCTTCCACTTCCAAACGACATACTGAGTGTTTCCATCTCATAAGAACAGAGCAGTGAGCAGCAGCACAGACACTAGATTTTGTCCTTCAAGTGGAAGGGTTATGTGCAGCATCCTCAAAATAGGAGAACATGGCCCAAAGACTGTGTGCTGTGGCAGGGCTACCACTGTATGGCTCTATGTGATCTGGTTGCGTGAATGAGGACCCAACCTACTTTGATATGACTTCAATGGCTGGTGACCAGAAAGTACACTGCCTGGGAAGGAGGAGGACAGTGAGTGATGTTATCAGATACAGCAGCTAGATAGTTGTACCTAGTAGATAAAGCAAGACAACAGGTGTTGATAATAAGTGACCTGAATGCACATTTCAGGATATAAAGGCCCACATGGGGCAACAGGAATAAATAATAGGTCATTCTAGACTTTTGGCAACGTAGCCAACACATGGTTTAGACTCAAGATCAAGTTGACAAACAATTAGCACCTAAAGAAGAGGAAATAGCTGGAGTTGAAGAATGGCAGCACTTCAAAACAAAATATGTGAGGGTTACAGAACATATGGAAATAAGGTGTATAAGGAAAGCTTGTGGTGGAATCCAGAAAGTCATCAAAATAAAGAGAGCAGGGGAAAAAGTGGGAGATAGAAAAGAGGGACTGCTTGGCTTAGAAAGAAGCTCAGAGAGGATCTGCAATAATAAAAATCAAGGCATCCAAGGCACTCTACCAACTTCCAGAAGTGACTTCAGTGGATGGCACAACTCTATCTGGTTGCAAGGCAGTCAGGCACCCCTTCATAAGGAATACCTGCAACCACCTGCTCACCAATTCACCAGTCCACAGATCAGCTTCTGAATGAAGAAAACCTAACAGATGCTGTACTGCCCCATACACAACCTACAGTAAGAAGAGGAGAAGCCCTCCTTAGAAGATGTAAGAACAGCTCTAAGGAAAATAAAGTCAGAGAAAGCAGCAGACTCAGATGAGGTCACAGGAAATATGACAAAAAGATGTTGCGTGAGAAGGGAAGAAATGGTCCCTGGGAATACTCACAGCAGTATGGAGAGAAAGACACATCCCAGATGACTGGAGAATCATTTTAGTTTTCAGTGTTAAAGAACAAAGGGAACACTCACAGCTGTGTGACATTAACGACTCTGGGCAGAATAGAGTTATCAGACTCCTATCACACTGCATGAAAGTTCTGGAGAAGGTGATTGATAAATGAATGGATGGACTAGTAAAAAGTAAGGTGAGAGATGAGCAGTTCAGATTCAAATCAGGATGCACAGCAACTAACCTGATGTCTGCAGTGAAACAGATAGCTGAGAAGAAGCTAGAGATGAGGAAAGAGTCCATCTGGGCATTCATAGACTTGCAGAAAGCATATGACAAGGTCCCAAGAAAGCTGATTTGGGTAGTCCTGCAGAGATTTGAAGTCCCAGAAACATTGGTAGAATTAGTGCAAGCTATGTACAAGGACCCAATGACTCAAGTACAAACAGTCATCAGTCTCACGGAGTGGTTTCCAGTGGGAATAGGTGTGCACCAGGGTTCATCGCTGATCCCCCTGCTGTTCATATTAGCAAACAGGTTGTAGGGATAGATGAACTAAGTTGCTGTATGCAGATGGTGTGGGATTACAGGCAGACTCTGAGCAAGAGCTTCAGCAAGGGGTAGGGAAATGGAATGCAAAATGGAAGGCATGTGGGATAAAACTGAGTACAGATAAGACAGTTGTAATGGCAGCACATGGGGTAAATTAGAAGGAGCTGAAAATTAAGATATAGTGGAAAATAATTGAACAGGTTGACAGCTGGGAGGGGCGGCTGACAAGGAGGTCAAAGCTAGAAGCAGAGCAGCTGCAGCCAACTGACATAGAGCATGAGGTATAGTGTATGACAGAAGAATGCCAACGAAGCTGCAAAGAAAGGTGTATAAATCAGCGGTTTGACCAGTATGGGTCTATATCATATGAGCGAATTGCACAAATTGTGAATGCTCATGATATCAATTGTACTGGACCTTGAACTTCCTATTGTGGGGGGCTGTGCCTCCCACACCCCCCACTAAATATATATTCCAACTCTGAGATCGCACAACAGTGAAGAAAGGGCAAATATCCCATTCTTCACTGTACCGCGGTCTTAGAAAATGCACTTCGAGGTCCAGTACGTTCGATATTATGAGCGTTCACAATATATGGAATTTGCTCATATGATATAGACCTGACCAGTGCTACTATATGGCATAGAAAACTGGACAGTAAAGATATAGCAGTTAAGGAAGCTAGAGATGATGGAGATGAAGTGCCTGAGACATATGGTAGGATGCACACTGTGAAAGAGATGAAGAAATGAGGGCAAAAGAGCAGAAGCCAAAGTAGTTCCAGTTGCAGAAATGATCAAGCAGAACATATTATAGTGGTTCAGTCAAATGTGCGGGAAAGCAGAAACCCATCTGGTGAAGAAGATTTGGGAAA
The DNA here is from genome assembly GCF_019279795.1 of Protopterus annectens. NCBI lineage: Eukaryota > Metazoa > Chordata > Ceratodontiformes > Protopteridae > Protopterus > Protopterus annectens. Next base: position 673,547,905 of record NC_056728.1, read on the forward strand.
GACAAGAAGAAGGAAGAGGAAATGAGGGTGTCCAGCAAAGAAGTGGATGGATTGTGTGAAATAAGACCAGCAACAGTCTGAGGTGAGAAGTGGCATTGAATTGTGAGAGATGGCAACAAGTGATGACACTCTGACCACATGTAGAAAATAGAAAACAGGGAGTTGATGATGATGGTGATGATGAATTAAGCAATATGGCAACACAGTTGGACAGTGTGAAGGACGGTTGGTTCAACAGCAAGAGGTTCCCTGCGATCCTGGCTGGAGTGCCCTCTGTACAGAGCCAGCATGTCACACTTCTTTGTTTATACATTTTATTAACAGTTTATGAAGAATAAATTTGTTCAAATACACTGTGAATATACAGCACTGCCATAAAACAATCAATAGAACTAAAAGAAAAATGTAAATTTTACACTGAGTGTAATAAAAAAAATAAGCTAAAACAGACAATTAATAGTTTATATATAAAGGAAAAAGTTAATAACATACTACCCCCTTTTTTACTGAACTATATATCTATATCTATATCTTGCCAACTATATATCTATATCTATCTATATCCATCGATCTCTCTTTCTCTCTCTCTCTATATATATATATATATATATATATATATATATATATATATATATATATAGTTCCCCTTCAAAACATCTAAATCTCATAACACTGAATCCCAAAACACTGAGACCATAAAATCGAAAACCCAAAGCATCTAAAACTCATAACATCGAAAAATCAGTACACTGAAACTTTGCATCACATCAAAAACTAAAAAGCACATCTAAATAACATCCCCTCCACCTATAACAACACCAAACTAACAAACACACAGTTTACTACGTTTCTGCAGGGGAGCAAGCCCCCCCTGCACCTCCTCCCATAAATTAAATATACCAACTGCGAAATCGCACTACAGTGGGAAAATGTTATTTTCCTAACCACACTGTATCACAATCACCACAAAGAATGTACAGATAATGTCTAAGTCACTTACCTGTATTGCCTAAAAACATTTACACAGTGGCAAAATAAACACTATATAAATAGTATAAATTCCTACACTATATAAATAATAACTATATAAATAAAAACTACAACATTTTATAGTGATACCACAAGATTAACAAATTAAAACTATAACATTTACATGTTTGATGATACACTACTTGATGTTATACATTTTCAGTTGTTATGAAATTCAATGTTATGAGTTTTCGGTGTTTTGGATTTTCGATATTATGGTCTCAGTGTTTTGAGATTCGATGGTATGAGATTTAGTACATTAGAACTAATCTGCATACAGAAAAAGTATAATTTCCTATCTAAGATCAAAAGTAGATCACATGAGCTAAAAATAATTAAGTATGCGAAAGCAAAACTGGAAATATCAAGATAAAAAAGGTGAAGTCTAGATTTAAGGACTGAGAGTAAAACAATATTTTATAATAGTTCAACTAGTGAAGAACAGTACTGAAGATTGCCATAGCAAGCTGGTATGGTTTAAAAGTAAGGCATGTTTGGAGGTAGCTGTTAGTCTAAGGCTTGAAGAAAACTTCCCCATAAACAGCTTCCCCTTATGACACAACCATCTAAATAACCCTTCTTTGAAGATTAAGTGGGGAGTTTTCCATTCAGAGGTGATATAGGCTCTTACCACTGAAGAATCCTGAATTACAAAAGCCTCCATGAGTCATTTCTATTATTCTCAGGAGGTGGAATCCTGACCCTGAAATATTCTTTGGTACATGCCAGAGTGATGCCCAAAGGGTGGTTTATCTATTCTACAGTTTGCACCCCAAGTTGCAAAATAAGCAGGCAGTCCCAGAACTAATGCATGGACATAGGAAAAGAGCTACCGCTTCCTGAGCATCTGTCACCTAATACAACTACCTTGGGAAAACTAGCTGTTGAGTCCCAATAACCTTTGTGAACTGTAACACTCATCCTTTCAGAGACGTAAGGAATAAGATTGAGTCTTAATATCTATCCGAAAAATATCTAAGCACTGCTGAGCATGAATAACACAAACCTCTGAAAGCCAAGCCCTTGCAGAGGAGATGACTTTATTCTTACTTAGAAAATAAAATAAATAAATGATATATCATCAAAGTTCTTTTGCATTCAGGAGCAGAAAATGGCCCTAATGTGGTGCAAGGATGTTTAGCCATGATTTTAAGTAAGGAAAATTTAGTAAGGTAATATGAGAGGAAAATGGGGATCTGCCAATTATCCAGCAAAGTTGTAAATATTTCCAGAAAGACAACCTGGGAGGCTGCCATAAATTTTATAAACCCTCAAATGAGTTGAGAGCAGGTGGTTACCGGACCTTTCTAGTAAGAACATATAACCATAAGATACCTCTTGATTTCCACTCCATACTAACCAGAGGTGTGTCATCTACTACAAAGTATGGAGTACCCAAATGTTGACTGGCTGCACCCCAAGTATCATACCATGGCAACATACCTGACAGAGATGTTAAATCTCTATGCATTATGGCAATAGATTTACAAGATTGTAAATGCTGTGGGAGGAATCTGGTGCACCAGATCAACACCCTGGCAGAATAGGAGGGAAGAGGTTTAGCTTCAATGAGGGCCATCTAGGAAGTTCCCAATGGGTAATAGAAAGCAACTAGGATAGAGTGACGGCTTTAGCATATGGGCCCCAGTCAGGGATGCCAAAACCAAAGTATTATGTATGAACTAATCTAATATTATGATCCACCCTTTTCCTCTTATAATGCCATATGAAAGCATCCAGAATTGAGCCAATTTTCTTTTGTAAAGGATGGGATTGTGGTGTGGCAATATGGTGAAAGATGCAAAAAAGTAGAGGAGAAATGGACATTTTTTTATGGCTGAAATAAATCCCAATAATAATAAATGAAGATGATGCCAAGTATGAACCCATAGAAAGGACTTATCCCATACATCTCAAGTTCTGTTGGAGCATTTGATGTATATCAAAATGTAGTTTAATGCCAAAATAATGGGTGAACAGTCTGGTCTACTTAAAGGGGAAATTTGTGTGGGCCAAAGAAAGAAAGGAAGAATTTGGGGTGCTGGACTGCATGAAAATAGTTCTGTTTTAGAAACATTCATTTTCAGACTTGACAGGGAGCCAAAGGTATAAAAAAGTTGGGATACAACAGATATATCAATATAGGGGATTTCAGTAAGAATTACACAATCTTCTGCAAACATCAAGGTTGCATTTTTGATATCCTGCAAGGTCCAGTTTAGTAAGATGGCTTAACATTCTGTTTAAGGGTTCAATAGCTAACAAAAATAAAGCAGGAGACAAGGGGCATGTTTGACACAAACCTTGATAGAATGGAAAGGGTTAAGAGAGATGTCCAATAGTCAAAAGGAAGGCTTGATAGGATTTGTACAGGGCTTGAACTGACTTAAGAAGCTCAGGCAGGAAGTCCATATGGCAAGGTACAATCGTTCCACTGCAAGGAATCAAATGCCTTTTCAAAATCAATAGATAATACTACCACAGGCTTAGATACATATTTTAGGCCTTGAAAATAGCAACAAGGAGTGAACGTGGTCCACACACCTCCTATCTTTGACAAACCCAACTTGAGTATCAAGGATCATAGAAGGAAATCTAGTCACTAGTATCTTGGCTAGGATTTTGTCATAAACAGCAACATTTATTAAGATAAAGGAGCAATAATAGCTGAAATTAAGGAAGAAGCAGTAACAGGATTTGAACTTTGAAAAAAAAATAGTTCCCTTAAACCAGGGGAAATTACATTTTTGAGAACCTTGTAAAGTTCCATTCAGACCATCAGGATTCAGGGTCTTGCCTACAGAAATTGAAGATAAGCATTCCGCCTGAACAGAAATGGGTGCCCTTAAACTGTTTTTTTTTTTTGTTTAGCAGAAGTTGAGGGAGATTGGAGATTTTAAGGAAGGAAGTAATGGCTGCATCATCATGTGAGTCAAAGGAACTATTATTTCTCCCAGAAAGTTGTTGAAAATGTCTAACAAAGATTTTATTAATAGTCACAGGTGGCACCCAAGTTTTGCATTTGAAGGGTCTTTAGCCCCAGAAATAATAGTCTGCTTTCTCCGATGTTTAAGCCTAAGTACTAATAAATTCCCTGGTAAGTTCCCCTCTGCCCAAGCCAGGGACACATATCTTTCCAAATACAACACAGATTTCTCCTTCAAATCTAAAAATAACTCATAATGAACATATTTGTATTGTTTTTGTGTTTTAGAACACTTAAACCTCTTCTGCATGGGAGTGTTCCAAAGAGCAAACACATTTTCCTGTAAAATCTTGATCCTGAAGTTAAATTGGTTGCCTAGTTTATATCTGGCCCACAAGGTAGTCAGTTCTACTACCTGACATACCTGATGGGGAATTATAGGTAAACCCTGTGTCCAGAGGATTAAACATCCTCCAAGCATCTACCAAAGCCAGGAGTGTGCATGCTTCCTTAATTATGCACTGATCTCTTATATGCCTCTCACTAGCAAGGTAGGATCTGTCCTTGACCAATGTTTTGGATATATTAAAGTCCTTGGCAAGGATGCATCTATCCTTGCCTTCACTTAGAGACTCAATTGCACTAAACACGTCTAAGAATAAAGAAGAGTCATCTTTACTGGGGCCATACATGGAACATAAAACCTATTTGCTTGCAGTTGAGGAAAAAAACATACAACCAGTCTACCATCTTTATCTGTAAACTGGTATGAAAGTTGCTTCTTTTGGGTGGCCTAATAGCTAACAAAACACCATTTTTTGAGCTGGTATTCTAACTAGATTCTAAGATACCTTCCCAAAAGGTGTAAAAAAGTCTCTTATGATTCCTGGCAATCTTACATTCTTAGCAGAAGAAAATGTCACATTTCTGTTTCCCCAACCAGGTTTGTCTTTTCCGTGATGAAGAAAGTCCATGTGAATTAAAAGACAAAACGTGCAGAGCAAATATTGAAGGGGCAGTAGCAAAGTAATAAGATTAAATGTAGTAAGGAAAAAGTAAACTCAGATCAATGACTGTAGCAATTACAATAATAATAAAGGGAGTACTTTATCAATCACCTCTTTCTACAGCTCTTAAAACCAATTACAAGGAGATAGAGGAACAATAATTTACACGAAGAGAGCTATGTCCAGAAAAGTAAAACTGTAGTTAATGAACAGCCTTTTGAGAACAAGGTTCACTGCATCATTTAGACAACAATAAGGAAAAAAAAGACTACCTGTGGTAAGAGCCACTAGTTCTCCCTGCTTTGAGTCAGAGATTTCTTAGGTTTCACAAACTTATCTATGCTGACTTTATTAGACACCGTCTTCAGAAATTTTGTAGGGGAGGTTGCTCTGTGGCCCACAGACTGAGAGTACTTTGGATGATGTGCGATCTCCCTGTTAGGTGCATTGGTTTTAAAAATAGTAACATCAATAGACTCAGTCAGTAAGCAATTGCCTCAAGGTCTGCTTCCTTGGATGAACAGGCCTGTTGTCAAACTCTTCTTGGTTCATGTTCAGTCAATTCTAGGTAGCAGGAGGTGAGGTTGATGTAGATATGGAGGGGGTAACATCTGCAAATTTTCTTGGACCTGTAATTATCTTTGCTCACTCTGGTAAGGGAGATGAATGTCTCTCACTGATAGAAAAGACATACTAGATACATCAGTACTGCTTTCAACCTCTTTAGGCAAAAATGTGTTTGCCAAAGGACATGGCTCTGTCAGGAGTTTGAATAGGTTTTCAATTATTGCCCCATTTAAGACTAAACTCGGCAGGATAATTTAGACTGGTCAAAATTTTATTTTTGAAGCACATATGTCATAAAGAAGATAAAATCTACTTAGCATTTATGTTTGAAGGGAAAAATCCTGATAGAGGCTTATTATCTAGCTGCAGAATAAGAAAGGATAACCCTCCTTGGCAGTCATCTACAGGCATATTTTATTTTGTTCATTTAACTGGCAAAACACAATTTCTCTGGTGTGAGAGTCTGAAGAATTCCTTGGCTGGAGAGTGTGGCGAGCCCTTTTAATAGTTATTGGCTGCCTGGAAAATATTCATTGCTTACATTCATTTTAATTCCCAAACCTCAACCAGGTCTTTAGATTCAGTACTTATCTTCAGCCCCACCAACTGGAGGTTATGTTGTCTGTTATGTTCCTCCAGAGATAATCCAGTCTTGCAAGGTACATGCCGATGCTGCTTCTTGAGTTGACAAGTCTCCCATGAACCCCTGCACTCACATGGCTTGCAAGTTAACAGGTGACTCTAGAAAAGTAATCCTGGCTGTGCAGACTTCCAAAGCTATTTTAAGCTCCACTCATTTTTTATAGTGCAGGTATCTGCAAGTATTTGTACCACTAAGTTAGCCATGTTATCCAATTTTGCCCCAGTATCCTGGTTGAAAGAATGTGCAATGCTTACAATGGATGATTCCCTAGGTTATTTGGACAGAAGACAAGAGGCTTTTGGGTGGTTACAACCTCCACACCAAAATAACTTTATGTGGTCCCATGAAGCCAAAATAATGTCCACTTTTCTTAAAAGGAACAAAAAGGACATCCTAAAACAGGTAAGTTGTAGCATATGGGAGAAATGAGCAACAAAACTAAGAAAATACAGAGTCTACAATAAAATTGCTAGATCCACCCCCCCAGCACACCATGCTTTGTTTGTGAGGCCTTTCTCCATTTACTCATCAACTCCCTACAACATCCAAAAAACAAGCAGTGGGTGGATGGGTGACTCTAAATTGTCCCTAGATATTTGTTTGTGATGTGAAAGAAAGGCAATGTATTTCAATTCATTACTTGTCTAGTAAACTTTGTGGATGACAATGGCTGTTGGTAGCATCACTGTAGCAGTCAGATATGACTCAGCAGTAGATGGATACAGGGTACCAAAGCTGCTTTTACTACTTCAGTATAACATTTTTAAAGAGTTGGTATAAATCTGAAGAGATCTGTTGTGTTCCTATGGAAGCACAACCCACTTTTCTAGAACAGTGACATACCTGTCTATGTGTAAAACATAAATATATAAAATAACAAAAGATTTACATTCCACACATAAGGAGAAGCAGGTCTATTTCTGCATCGTTCAATTTTAACTTAACAGCAAAAACAAAAAAAAAAAAAAAAAAGGTTTAACTATTACATGTAGCAAGCTGCTTGCTTCAACATTTACAACACAAAGTGCTGAAGTAAGTGCTTCAGTCCTGGCAACAAAAGCAGTAATGGAATTTGTTTCAGAAAAAAAAAAAAAACAGTACAGAAATAAATGGAGGTACTGCACTATTGGCCAGTCAGTATCTTCCAATTTTACCCTTGCCCCTTTCTCCCCACCCTAGCTACCCCTTTATATGTCACATACCACAGCTCGTGACCACAAGTGAGGACGGCATTGCAACAAGTTCTGTAAACTGAGAGCATCATATCACAGCTCAGTTCTTGCTCATTCCTGGCAAAGTGTGGAAGAATTCCTGTAGTACTGCTTACTCTGCGTACATGCACCATTCAGAATTCTGATCACTATCCTCATTTGGGAAACACCTCATGATAGCTACTCTGCACCAGGTGAAGTAACTGCTATTAATTTCTGTCAGGGTGGAATTCAGTCTTTTAAAAGTGAAACCCATGACCTCTAATTTCAGCTTACTGATTTTTGTGTCTCAAGCACTTTATGTTCAATAGTGATGTGCCTCAGAGCTGCCAGGAGATCCTACTCATCAGTGGCTAGGAGAGCAATCTTATCTGCAAACAGCAACAAAACATCTTTTCTACTCCCAAACTGGATAATTCCCAGATCCTGATTGTGCCTTGAAATGTAGTCCATGAAAATCATGAAAAAAACATGAGGGCAAGGCATACTTTTTCAAGATTCCAGTGTACACCTTGAACAAATTTTAATTAATACTGACAATGGAGACAGAACTGTCAGACAACTAATGACACAATCAATGCAAAAAAGTGACCATGGTGTCCTGTTCATTCCAAACTGCTGAGATGATCTCAGGCATTATTAATATAGTGATAGGAAACACTAAGCCATCTGAAGGAATGCTTGATTTAATCATTCATGCAGATTGAAGCAGTCGTAATATTTGTGTAATCAGTAGACAGGCTTGTTAGAATGAGTTTAGGTGTACTGGCCAAGTGTATGGAGCTTGGTAATGCATTATACATAGATTAGAATGTGCAAGTGTTGTTACCTGGCATAGGGGCAATTAAAGGCAATGCATATCAAGACTAGGCAATAGGGTGTTAGTGTTAAACAAGCAATAATGCCCTCCACGGTATGTGTTAATGTGTAATTAACTGCCACCCAAGAGTGTTATGAGGCTTGATGCCACAGGCGGAGGGCATCTAAATCCCTGGACGGTGTTAAATGCACATTAACACACTCCCTGGAGGGCATTATTGCACTTAGAGAATGGACTTTCCTTAAAATTGTTGTGTTTTACTTACTTCTTTGTTTAAGTACTATGTTATTTTTTTTATACATTTCTGATGTAATATAGTTCCTCCACCTAATGATTCAAACTTGCTGTAGAATATGTTAATTGTGTTGGAGGAAACATTTTACATCAAAAATATATAAAACATATGTTGAGTTTAGAGGTAGAGAGAATACGTTAACCTCTTAGAACAAGAAATTTGGACAAAGTCATAAATAATATGGGAATAAAGGCCCAGAAATCAGGACAATTTTTAAATATTGCTTTTACAAATAAAGAAAGTTGATAGAATAAGAGGTTTTGCATTAGCATGCATTTTCTGAAGGGAATGAAGTCTGAAATTCAAATGCCTTCATTATTTTCTGGCTTCAATTATCAATGTTTTCCCAGCGATTTATCAGAAAACCAAAATTTTATGAGGACCATACCAAAAATATGAGGCAAGAATCTGGACATTCTGCAAAAATCTGTACAGATGAGAGGTATGTAGAGTGGTATGCAGACCTCTTAACTTCTGCTGCTGCTGCCAGGGATAGCTCTCACTCTTCACTCTCTCTCTCTCACTCACACAGTCTCTTCTGCTTTCATACATGCATACACTCTCTCTCACAGACATACACACATATACGCACACACACACACACACACACACACACACACACACACACACACACACACACACACACACACACACACACACACACACACAGACACGTGCGCACGCATTTTTTTTTTTATTTTAATTATTTTTTTCTTTTTTACTTTACACTCACAAAACAGCAAAATTGCTTCTCAGTGAGTGTAAAATAATGGCTCAATTGATCTCATTGTTCACTGTCTCTCTCTGTCATACACACATACACAGTCTCTTCTGCTTTTGTACGCACATACATATACACGTACAGTTTCTTCTGCTTCCATGCATGCATTCACTCACACACACAGGCAGAAATATATACACACTCATGCACATATATGCATACACACATATACACTTTTTTCTGTTTATTTTTTTTACACTTGCTAAACAGGAAAAGCGTTGCTTAGCAAGTGTAAAATAATGTCTCGAGAGCTCTTGCTTTCACTCACATGCACTTACACACACACACACACACACACACACACACACACACACACACACACACACACACACACACACACACACACGCACACACGCACACACACACACACACACACACACACACACACACACACACACACACACACACACACACACACACACACACACACACACACACACACACACACATTTTTTTTTATTTTAGTTTTATTTTTTCATTTTATACTTGCTAAACAGCAGAAGAGCTGTTTAGCAAGTGTAAAATAATGGTGGCTGTTAGTTTATTTCTCTCTGAGCTCCACAGCTCCACAGCAGACTCATTTTTCAGTGGGAATTGCTACTGCATTAATACCCTCTTGGAAAGCGTTTGTTCTCCAGTCAGGGTGCTGATGTAAAGTTTGTCCATTCTCTAATGAAAGGGATGGCATTTCCACCATGATCAGAGATTAGGAGGTTAGTATTTTTGTATAGCCTCTTGGATGTTCCAAACCACACGACTGAGGATCTTGTACTCTTAAAAGTATGTTTCGATCAAGTCATGTGTGAATCAGGCAAAAGTCATTTTGTGGTGCAGTGACAATGAGATTTGTTGATTTACTGGTCATAGTAAATAGTATATAATAAGCATAGAATGTTATGTTTAGGTATGTTAAGTTCCAAGAAAGACTATTAATATGTATAGAGAAAAGAAAGAAACTTAAAACAGATCCTTGTGGAACACCCTTGTTTACAGATGCTGAAGAATAGTAGTAGTTTTGTCCATGTATCTGTTTATCTGTCTGTATATATCTGTAGCTCTATCTACCTACCTATCTATCTATCTATCTATCTATCTATCTATCTATCTATCTATCTATCTATCTATCTTATTGATATACTGAAGGACTGAAGGTACTGTTAGTTACACCGATCCTAAATCATTGTAGCCCATTTGAAGAAAAATCATAGTTAGCTAATTTTGTATGATTGTGGTTAATAGATTTAAAGGCTCACCTGATACCAAGAAATACGAGCTATGCAATGTTTGACTGCAAATGATTAAGTGGATTATAAGTGATGTATAATGTTTACAGCTGGGAGTGTATAAGTATGGTTTGGGATGCAAAATGCTTAGGACTGTGTTGTGTGGTTTGTTTTCATTTATATAGCAAAGTGATGGTTTAATAATGATGTTTCTTTTTTGAAAAATAACAGGAATCAAATAATGTATGCAATGTTACTTAGGTTATATAATAATATAACAATATATGTGAAGTATAATGTTTGCAAAATTTAACTTATTAATACAGTTTGATTACTTTTATATAAATGTAAATTTGCCTATGTCACAAGTGATAATTCAATGAAGGTGTTTAAAAAAATAAATAGATTAAATACTATGGTGAAGGAAAAAAAAAGAAACATGACTCTTGCCAAGAGATATTTTTCATATTTAAGAAAGTTCCTGAGTTTCATGCAAAATAGTATATTTTGTATGAAAGCCATGTTGATTGCTTGAGAGCAGATTGTGGGTTTTGATGTTGTTAAGCATTTGGTGGCATAAGACTTCTTCCAGACCTTTTGGTACATGACAGACATTTGACAGAGGCCTATAACTGGAGGCTACTTTGGTATGAGCAATATTAGCTAAAGGGATAATCAAGGAGTGTTTAAAGTTTTGAAATTTGAAGAATGCGAGTTGTAACAGATAAACTGTGAATATGTTCTAAGAGTTTGGTGCGGAAGGTAGATTTGGAATTCAATCATTTATGACATAGATAGTGAAAACAAGAGTTGAATTTGCAAAGAATTTCTTTTTGTTGTTTTTCTAGCTTTAATTTTCTTAGTATAGTTTTGAAATAGAAGGTGGTAATCAACTATTTTATGTAAGGGGACAGTATCGTAAAATTATTGGCACTCTTGGAGAAAGTTAGTTCAACAGTATGTGGGTTGGATATATTAGAAGCAATTTCATCAAACAGATTAAGAGATAGTAGTTAAGTAGTTTGGGAGCTAAGGGATAGTCTGTTAGAGCTAACAGACCTTATAGTATCCAAAAAACTGGATTTCCCCGTCGAGCAGTTTGAAGAGATGTAAAGAATTGAGTTTTAGCTTAAAGGCTATTATCTAAATCAAAAATAAGTAACAGACATTTGGTTTTGGTTTAACCTCCTTACCATATACAGTACCTAATTATACAGTTTTGCAAGGAAAAAAAAGTGTGTTGTTTTTCAATTTTTTTTTTTTTGGTAGGGGCAGGCCTCTGAATATTTTTCTCAGAGCTGAAAATCCCTACCATGACATCATAAAGGACTGAATCCATAGTGCCTACTACCTAGATAATATATAAACTGCTGCATTTCCATGTTAAATGAGTCCCAAGTAGTTTCTTACTCCACAGAAAGACACATTGTCAACCAGTTCTTGAAGATGGAGCACCTCACACTAAAAAATTACACTAAAACAATAATGTAAATATGAACCAGCTCTACCACAAGGATAAGATTTTTTTGATTACCCAAAATGATTTGCAGTTGCATGTAAATCTTTGCCCAATATCTACCATGACATTATTTTATGGATGCAGTTGCCCAGAAAACTGGACTAAACTGTGCAACTAAAAAAAAAAAAAAATCAAAAAACACATTATAATCTTCATTTTTACAAAATCACTTGCAACTTGATAATGATTAGTAAACCAGGAAATTAAATTAATTCTAAAATAAACATGCTTCCAAACATGACCAAAAACGCATGTAAGTAACAGACCTTTGAAGTTATATATAGCCTACTTACCATATAAAATGCCAAATTATACAGGTTTTGAAGCAAAAATGCACATTTCTTGCAATTTATTTTGTTGGTAAGGACAGCCCCCTGAAAAAATTCTCATTGCTGAAAATCCCTGCCATGACATCACAAAAGACTTAACTCACAATACCTCACCACTTAAATTAATGTAAAAACTGTTGTTTTTCCCATGTTAAATACAACAGAAGTAGTTTGTTTCTTTCTTCCTAGAAATGCAAGTTTTCAACCAGTTCTTGTAGAACTTGTAGTTCTCACATTGAAAATTAATACATAATGATGCAGTAGTAAAACACAATGTAAATAAGACACATCTCCTCTAAAAAGTAAATTATGTACCCATAATGTTTTGCATTTGTGTGTAAATCTTTGCTCATTACCTACTATGGCATCATTATGTGGGTGGGGTTATACAGAAAAACTGAGTAAATAATCTTTATTTTTTTGCAAAATGACCTGCAACTTTATTATGAGTGGTCCAACAGGAAAAGATATTTATTGTAAAACAAATAGACTTCCAAACATGACTAATACCCTTTTAGCCTGGCATCCATTTTAAGTTGGCATTCCCACTGTAAATATGATATTAGAAAAAGAGCAAAAGCTTTGCAATTGTTGTCTGCCTGTCTTAAAGCTCATAAGAAAGAATATATCTCTTAGAAACCTGTTATGCTCTTTCTAAAAACATGAGTATCAGAGAATCATAACTTAGTAATTGTCCTTAGCTAAAGTATCATGCCCCCTCCAAAAATGGACAACAGCTCAATTATGTGTTTCCAATATGCATCCAAAATCTCTTGTCTGTCACAATACCACCTGCAAATATTAAATCTATATTAGATGATCGAACTCTCAAAAGTTCGACTGTAATATGGTCAACACCATATAATCAAACTTTTGAAAGTTCGAATGTTTTAACAGAGATCTCCCTATAGCACAGAATGGGAAGATTTCCCTTTTCTGCACTGTAGTGTGATCTCAGAGTTGGTATATTTAAAGAGTGGGGGGGTGGGGGGAGCAGCCTCCCACGTGGAGGGCGTAGGAGGGCTTGCCCCTCTACGTAAAATGTTCCGGTAGGTTATTTGTGCAGTTTATTTATTTTTTATTAGATGCTTGAACTTTTAAAAGTTTGATCATATGGTATCAACCATATGACGGTCGAACTTTTGAAAGTTCGAGCATATGGTGACGACCATATGACATTCAAACTTTTGAAAGTTCGATCATCTAATATAGACCCCAAATATCTCAGCCCAAACCAATGAAGTACAGCACAAGCACCAGAACTCATCTGTTCAGGAGTTCCCTTTACATATACAGTCTCATATAAAATGCAGTGTTCACTCTTACTGGACCACTGAGAGCACCCAAGTAGCTCTTCTATTAAACACCCCAATCATAGGGTCATGCATTCTTTAATCATATATGCACTATGGATGTGACAGGTCAAGAGGTAAAGAAATTAAATGCATTAAACTCTGCTCTACAACCTAACCTCGTCCTTCTCCTTATATGATAACTAAACTCCTATGATTTTTACTGCTAGTGACTGATGATACTTTCTCCATATTTATTATTTTTTTCTTTCATCACATGTTGATACTGGTACAATAATGCTGCTTAATTTATCTCAATTTGTATCACTCTGAATTCATCTGTCAACCAACTAAATTCCTGCTTTTATGTATATATTCTGTATATGTTACTGTAATCAAACCAACTAAATTCCTGACATGTATATATTCTGGAGATATTACTGTAACCACTATGTGTAACACTGTTTCTACTTCTGTGCCAATTAATGTTTAATTTTTTTCTGCATCTATGCTCTTGTCGGAGCTTTTCTCCCCGGGCCTCCACCAAAAATGGGCTCTTTTAGGCCCAGTGGACTTTCCCGGTAAACAAATGGAATAAATAAATAAATTAATTCCAATTAATTAGTACCAACTAAATTCCTGACATGTATATATTCTGGAGATATTACTGTAACCACTATGTGTAACACTGTTTCTACTTCTGTGCCAATTAATGTTTAATTTTTTTCTGCATCTATGCTCTTGTCAGAGCTTTTCTCCCCGGGCTTCCACCAAAAATGGGCTCTTTTAGGCCCAGTGGACTTTCCCGGTAAACAAATGGAATAAATAAATAAATAAATTAATTAATTAATTAATTAAAAACATGGGAATATATACTAGCATGAAAGAAAAAGAAAACATTACAAAAACAACAGTATAATGAAACACTTCATGTCATTCCTATATATTTAATGAAGGCATCTGATAACAAAAAAGGTTATGCATAGAACTTAAGGAGTAGCTGGATACTTCATTCTGAATTTATATGAAGCAGCAAATATGGTTCCATACAATGATATTCAGACGTATGCTTAAATAATCTAGGAAGATATCTTTATCAACCTTAATGAACAATTGTCCCAAATAAGCTTTCAGACCATGCAACATTATTTGAGCTCATCTGATATTTTCTAAAAAGTTCAGCAATAATTTATGGGGCACAGTACTCTACTGGCCCAGCTTTGTATTGTAGGCTCAGCGTTCACATGCACTGATCCATGTGCAGCCATTGCTGAAAGGCCCAGCCATCTTGTTAAAAAAGGGAGAAATAACAGCATAATGGGTGACTATTGTCACTGGGGTAAATTGAACAGCACCACATTATTTAATTGAAAATGACCCCATGTCCTTTATTTTAAAGTGCATTGTTACATTTCTCCTGCATCTAATTTTTACAGTTAATTTCATTTTTCAATATATTTTTAGAGTTAAAGCTATAAGTGGTTTGAAAACAAAGTAAGGATTGTGACCGTTTTTGAATGTTTTAGTTTCACTACTGATTCCATTTTTCTTGTAATCACACTCACAAGAATAATGCAAAGTTAGATATGTGCAATAATTTGCATACAGCAGCAAAGCATTCTAGGCAAATAAAACACCATATTTCTTTGGATGAGAAGCTACTAACTTGCTTTATGGTTTTACTAATAGAGCATCAAATATGTGAATTTTCAAGGACAGGTATTCCACCAGTAAGAAATAGCGTTCACTTTGTCTTACTAGGAAATAAGACTCCATTTTTCTGCAGATAGCATGGAAAATAGTAACATATACACTGATGAAGTTAGGGAGTCATTGTGCGTACATTCTTTCACCATGTCATCATGTGTGTTCAGTTTCAAGAAAAATTTCAAAGGGGGGGGTGCTTACCAAGGAAATTAATTGCAAAAGTAGCACTCTACTCGCATCGAACACTGTAAAATCTGATATGGTATATGGTAAGGAGATTACTTCCATTAGTAAGTGTTGGTTATTTACATTTGCTAAAAAAGTATGACAGCACACTTTTACAGACATTGGATTAATTTCTTATTTCAGCATAAATGTCTTCACACATATGCTATGTATTTTTTCCTGTTATTATAAATGCGCTTTGGTCACTTGTTGCAGGCTTGGTCTTCTAAAAATGCAAAACATTTGTTGGTATTTAATATGATCAGTTCTTCTTTGAAAAAGGAATGGATAGCACATTTACCAAGTTTTTAATGAAGTTCTGAAACTTTGCTTGTTCTGAGGTTAAGGCTTTCTGATGCTGCGGAAAATAATTCCAGTTTGACAGCTCTGACTTTTGGAAACAAGCAAAAACAAACGCCAAAACACCAAAAATAGCCTTTAAATATTTTGGTGTATGCCTTTTTGTAGAAGCATACATTTTTTAAGTGTATGGGTCATATTCTAAAGAACATGAAAGTAACAAATCTTTGGAAATAGACATAACCTTCAAATCATATATAATGCCAATATCTACAATGTCTGATGCACAAATGATGCCGTTTGCACATTTTAATTTGTTGGTAAGAACAACCCCTGAATATTTTTCTCAGAGCTGAAAAACCCTGTCCTGATATCATGAAAGACTGAACTCATAATACCTCAATCCCTAAATTAATGTCTGGACTACTCAATTTCCATGTTAAATACATTAGAAAAAGTTTATTGCTTTCTAGAAAGACAAGTTGTCAACAGGGTCCAGATTCCTCATCATCATCGCTGTCATCCTCGCAAGACTCTGGCAGTGGCTTGGTATGTGCTCATCATTGTCTTTTGATTGCAGATTGTCCATAGGTTCCCATGCTCTGTCAAGATTAATTGCAAAACACAACAGAAAAACAAATGTCTGTCATACAGAACAGTCTCATGAATATCATAGCAGAACAGAATGTGATTATTATGACAATTTACACAGGGACTGACACATGTCCATTGTGGACAGAGTTATGTCATAAAAGCATGGTGCTGTATGTCCTATACATAAACAAGACATCGGTATTCTTTTATAGCAATTGTATAGGATTATTCACACCCACCAGGATCATTAGCTTTGTAAGAATTTATGAATGTTCATACCAAGAGATTGTAATTTATATGAGCAGCAACAAAGTGGCATTGTTAAAATGAGGAGAAAGTGATATGACAATATTGAGGACAACAGGCAAGCCAAATGACAAACATCTGAGACAGACAGCATAATAATTTTCAGAACACACATCAATGTAAGGAATCCAACAGTAAAACCAATGTTATATGTTCAATCATCACAGCTGTTGAAATAAGAGAATCAAATATATCTGGTACTAATAGTATTGTATATACACAGCCGGATGTATTATCTACTAAAAAGCATTAGCAATAAGTAACCTAAAAATTCAATACATTGTAAAGTATTAGCAATCAGCCTGAAAAATCAATACATTATGATTATGCTTGACAAATATGAAGTGCTATAATCAAATATCTAGCTACACAAGGATCAATAAACACAAAAACAGCAAAGGTTTTAGAAAAAGATGCAAAACTAATGTAAATTGAAGAAGATACTGCACAATCTGCAAACAATAGTGCAAACACTTATATAGTAATCCAACTGTTATTTAGGTTGTGGAGTACAGTTTGAAAACTGCTAAAACAATGGCCACCGCTATAAGAATATCAAAATTTTTAGTTTCAACTTACAGTGGCACAGCTATTGTGTGATGATTTCACTTACCTGACTGATACATGATGGGTATTCCTGCATTCTAAGCAATATACATTTTATTGTGAAAAATACAGGCCTGCAAACAGGGGAAGATGCATTTCATTTCATAATCTGCTGATCCTCAAGCCAGTCCTGACTTGGTGCACATGGTTTGGTTCCTGCTATGATCCTCCTTGCATGAAAACAGAAAAGAGAATGTATAAATGATGTAATCATCAGATAACAGTGTTGTACATTTCTATACATTTATTTCTGAAGAACATTAGATAATCACAATACACATTTGATAATGTTACATAAAGGTATTAACATCCTTAAACAGAGATTGGAGAACATGTGACTCAAACCTGCAACTACAAGCTACATCTAAACTCTAACCTTGAGAGTTACCTATCTAACTAACACATCTTACTTGCAACCACATGTCTTGAATGCAGTGAAAAGACTTCTTTTTATGACATCATCTGGATGAGGCATGGTCTTCTAGTAAGGATATTGCCTTAGGATTTCAAAGAATGAACATGTGCTGGTCATGTAGATAAACAGTCTTAAAATTTAAGTCATGTCAGCACTGTTTTCAGAAACATTAACAGTAATGGAGACCATCCATTCCTCAGACAGTGGGACAGTGTCATGTAACACAGAGCTTCTGTGAACAGAAACATGCAAATTGCTTTACATCAGAGACACAGTAATGTGTGAGTGTGAACCATGATATTCCTTGGCAAAGTGAATAGCACTAAGAAAGTACATACATCTTCCCTCTTCTGCATTTTAACTATTAGTCTGCCTATCCCACTCCGCCAAAAGAAGAGGATGATGTTGTTAATGAATTGAATGCAGTATTTCATGATAAAAAAGACCTTGATAGCATTTTTAAAAAGTATACAATATTAACCAAAGAATTGTTTAGACATATAACAGTCTTTGGCAAACTTTACCGACACTGCTGTTAAATAGCTGAGGTCAATGGAACATTACGTATTACAAACATGTTTGTAATATTTTGACAAATATCTGAGTTCTTCAAAGCCATGCTCAAAATATATGCTAATGTCAATAAGTGGAATATGCTTCTCTAAATAAATGCTATAGATAGATTATATCAAGATACAATTACATATATTTGTCACCTTTCTAGATGTGAATACACAGTGTGCAAAAATGTAGGCATGCTGGGCTGTTTCTTTACAAGCCAAGCTAATAAGCAGCATACATTATTCCCAAACAAACAGGTACTGCTCTACAAACCCTGTTGTTAGAAAGCTGATATTATCAGAGCATTACAAATTATGGGCATATTTGCAGGACTTTGATGAGTAACTGAGTTGTTCATAAACATGCACAACAGAAACATTAATATCAAGTTTTGGAATATGTTTAAATGCTTTGGGTGAATTAAACCAAGATAACAGTTACAGATATATTTTTCCTCTATGTGAATTTGAACCCATCACACATGAGGCCAAGCTACCAGTCAGCAGTTGCTTTATTTTATAAAGCAGGTACTGCAGGCATTTATTAGAAGTCCTTTGGAGAATGGTTAAATATGAAAACTAAAAAAAATATCGGACATTGTACTGTACAGAAATAACAGCTATCAACACATAATACGTATAAACATTTGGATAGGCATTCATTTTTAGCTTAAATAAACATGTCTGTGCACTTTCCTGGGAAAAATGAATGAATTAATGAAGTTATGCATGTGTTTTTATTCCAAAGTGTAGTGGAGCAGTAGGAGACTGTGATACTATAATGGAAAATTACAAAGTGTACAGTTATCCATGGCCTAGGCATTATAAGCACTATAGATTAAAGTGATACACAATTAAAGTAACTGTGTGAAATTAAGTCATTAGATGTTAAAAAATATGTACACCTACAAAGGTCATAATTATGGATATCATGCACATTATTAAATAAAATAACCATACTCTTACTTTATACTATCCTGTAGTGTGAATTATCGTATGTACTGTAAATGTTTTTGAGTGTGAATTTTAATTTTAATATGAAATTCCTTTGTATTCTGCAGCTTTTCTCCTCGGGTCTCCACTGAAAATGGACTACTGACCCAGTTGGACCAACCTGGTTAACAAATGTCAATAAATAAAATAAAACAAATAAATAAAATAACAACAAGGGAATCAAACCCACAGTTAATAGGACAGTATTTACCAAGTCCATTTAATTTTCGCATGAGCTAAGTATCACAGCAGGTATAAAATGGTTGTAAAGCCATATATGTGATATATATGGGACAGAAAAATATCTGTAAAATCCATAGGATTGCTCAGGTATGCATAGAATATTGACACATTGTAGGAATCTATGGGCTGCCTTCTCACCTCAGTGACCCTCTATCATAGATCCTCTGCATTGCACTGATGCAGGTCATCATAGTGGTAGGAAACCTGCACTCCAGTGTGGCAGATCCCTGTCAAACATTGGTGCTCTCTCTTGATCCACTTCCATACATTTATCATGGTGAAGTCCCTGGGTCTGGCTCTCATCCTCTGCTCTATCCCGGCGTACACAGTCAACATCTGGGTCATCTCCACATCAGTCCAGTTGGGTGAACAGATGTGTCACATCCTCCTTCAAGTAGCCATCATGATCCTCAAAATGATAAAGTCTGGAACATTCAAACACAGAGAAATGCTCAATGGAGGTACCATTCGGTTCACAGTTAGGAATGGTCTGATCAGTAACTGTATCTAAATCAGTATTTGAAAGTGGCACTAATGTCATGTCATCATATTATTGGAAGATAAGGCACATACCACACATGGCACCATTTAGTAATACCTGTTGGGTGTTTCACAGTACACCTGGGTATTATGGGGCTGGAAGCCAATTTACATGGAGGTGCACAAATGCGATTCCAAAAATCTGAATGTTAATGAACCTAATTAATTATGTCTGGCACAAATGGTACTTAAATGTGGGTGCACATTAGGTGCACTTTGATTCTGTGATTCAGAGTGAGAGGTACATTGTCAATTGGTATCACTTCTGTTTTGTTGATTAGTATATCTGTTTGAGTCAGTCATTTCCAAAGGTATCTGGTAAAATTAATTGTTACTCAGAATGTTATCTTTAACAGAAGTTGTTATAAGTTATTATAGTGATGTTGGCTTGAATTTTATGTATACAGGTGTTGGTATTTTAAATAAGTGATTTCAGTCCCATATACACTTGTATAGACAGACTAATACTGCAAATGTTAACAGCATATGATGGCTGATTTATGGATCATCCCCAATTCTTAATGGTAATTCCGTGCACTCTTTGGTGCAATTATGGAAGCATACAGATTCTGACACTATCTGTATCTGTACTTTGTGATATGGATATTTCTTAATTCATGTTTCCTAACAAAGCTCTTAAAATGTGCTGTTGCTGTTATGAATTTCTTCAATGATGCTTCTTAACTAAAGATCCATACTGTCTGCGGCCTGCCTATGAATCCAGAGGTTTTTCAACACATGCTGTGAGTTGTTAAGTTGTTACTTGCTGTAGTATTTTAATGTGACATGCAAGCAGAGTACTGTGGCATGATGATCTTGTCTTTGGACATCCGTTCAACATATATGTAGTGTGAGTGGTTCTAATTTCACTCACAAATTGTAAAGATATTACAAGTTATGTTTATTTTACAAATGTTATGTATATAGGCATTTTTGTTACCCTTTATATGTCATACTAGTATTTATCACTGACAGTGTTATAAAGACCTCTGTACTACACAAGAATGCATACTGTTTATGTTGACATATGCTGTTCACAGAATAAAATGCATAAATAGGTTCACACAAGAATATTATCATGTGTTTATCACTGTCTTTCAGATGGCCAGCCATCCTAGGGGTGACAACTTCTTCCCTCAGGAAAATGGCATCATAAATGTTGCTCTCAGGCAACATGAATGGACACTCCTAGGCCATTCAGGTGATATGTTTAGGAGACATGAAATGTGGACTGACCTCATCAACATGATCCATGCAGGTGGAGGCCACAAACAATCCCACGATGCCTATAGATGATGCTGATTGGACATGTTCCTTCATGCAGCCAACAGAGTTAGACATTAAGAGAGAAAATGAGGGATGCCACTTGTGATGGACTACCATTGGCCCATCTGATGTCATCATAATATTTCTGGCCTCATTCTATATAGCAAGAGGGAACTGATACATCCCTGGTTGTGGGATTTAAGCTTGAGTTCCAAGCTGAACATGTATGTCTTTCTTTCCATTATATGGCTGTGTATTGAGACAATCACTGCATATTACTGTGGTATGAATAATCATGTATTGTTTTTTTTGAATTACAGCAGCAGAGTTGAGCCACGCAACCACATCCACGCCAAGTAAGGATGATGAACATAAGTCTCATGACTTGTATCGATACAACTGAAGTACAGACAGAGCAGTCCAAACAAAAATTGTAATGCTGTTTGTGTTAATATTCACAGGTCCGTCTACTTCAGGACTAAACCAGGGATTGGCAGGTGTGTGTCTCCATACTGTTACAGTGACCATTACCTTATTATTGCCTCAGCCTCATTTCATGTTATTGCTGTTTACTATCATATTGTTATTTACCTAACATTGTACACTACAGATACTTCAAGTGGAAGCCCAGGTGGTGCAGATTCAAGTGCAGACAGACCAAGTATGTTACAGCAGAATTGTCATAGCTTGCACCAATGTGTAGCACACTTGATACACGAGACATGTCAATATTTGTCAACACAATTGCAACATCCATCGTGTGAGTACTTGCAGCCCATGTTACTGCATTGTATTTGTGATGCTGTCAGTATTGCTTTTACTAAATGCATGACTAGCTTGCATTTCTCTTTGCTTTCCCACTGCAGGATTCACAGTACAACCCACAACCTTTTCCTAGCAGGAGTCTGTCAGTGGTGCTATTAACTATGTATCATACATGACATTTCTGTTCCTCCTGTTGTTGTCCTCTATTAATACTGTGTCCTTCTTCCCATTCCTAGGCCAGGCCACATCAGCCTCATCAAGTGCACATACGAGTGGTATGTGTATGTCACATCATGCCACACCTTCTCCATGTTTTAATTGTGTTCACATGGTTAATGGAGACAATCATGTGATCAGTAGTGCTGTTTTTTCTTCCCTATGCTAGTTGAAGTTCATCCTTCTTCAACAGCACCATCTTTCATGAGGTGTTGTCAGGTGTGTGTTTTTTTGTATTCCTCCATATGTCATGTATGTTGGCCTTGTAAGCAAATTATACACTACATGTATGTAGATTCCATGAAACATGCATACAATAGACCTCATGTAAAGTCATTTTTATTTGTATCATTACAGTGAGATGTATATGTCATATGTCTTGTAGCACATCAGCTATCTGTATCATCCAGCAGCACATCTAGCATTCATGATGTGGCTCAAGATGTGTCTCAGCATTGTAGTATGGCCCCTGGCATAGAGGACCTGGAGGTGTTTGGAGACTCCATCCATGAAGCTGACAGTGATATTTCTGCAGCTGTAGCCTCAGATGTAGAGGTCAGCTTGTCTAGCCATTTGGAGAATGTGAGCACAGTGGATGTTGAATAGGGTGAGGCCATTGATCAACAGACCAAAGCTGAGACTGCTGCTGATGATTATGGCAGTTCCCCACAATGATCAGAAAAAGGGCATCATGGTAGACATAGGTGAGCAGATGTTGTGCATGGCTAGATGTCAGAAGGTGTCCACCTCCTGCTGTAGGCAAATAAGCATTCACAGCAATAGTATCAGTCAGAGGTTCTGGACTTAGACATGACAGAGATTGTGTGGCACACCAAATACATGTCAGGCATGAAGGACAAGAGCACAGACACAGTGAGATTATGGCTGCATAGGCCAATCAGAATGAGAGTCTGCTTGGTGTGACACACTTTGTCGAAACCTGGCATCTAAGGTACGCAGCCGTGTTGCACTACCAGCAGGATTCTGATTTCCCTGACTGTGTTCAGCAAATTGCAATATGGGAGAAGCAGGCCACCAATCCACAGAACCACCTTTGGCTATCAAGAATCAGTCTCTGTGGTCCAGCCTTCACAGCAGAGTACGTCCTGCCAGTCACAAATCCTTCAACTCATAGTCAAACTCCACCTCACCATGGTGTTGTTACCCCATCAATCTCCTCTGTGGAGCAATCAGGGCAACTGATGTCTATATATGGTCAGGGCAGAGCAGAATGTGTTATGAGAATTCAGCAAGGTCTGCCTAGACTGCATTACAATGTGTCCAACAGTGTAGTACACAAAGCTGGCTCATATTATTGACTTACTACTTTACGTACTTATGTTTCTTCTAAAATTAAAATTTCTGCATTATGTCCTCTGTGGTTTCACTTTTTTCAAGTTATTATAGTGTAGAGATAGGCCTGTGTAGCACTGCTGTGTGTTTTTAACTGTTTTCCATACAGTGATATAACAATCTGATTGTGTATGCATACCTGTGTCACTTGTGCCCTGAGTTGATTATCCCTGTTGTGACATATTTGCTTTCATGCTGCAATATGTTATGATTATGGTGTTATGTCTGATACTCAGTGTGTACAGCCACTAGATGCAATTTGTGTGCTGTGGAGGGATAACATCTGAACATCAATGTTCAATCTGTATACTCAGGTACATGTAGCTTGTCGTGACTCAAAGTTATGCGAAATATGCTTCTGTGTTGTCTGGGCTTGCACTTGTGAGCATAGCCTGTGTTGCTTATGCCAGTGTCTTCTCACCTTTAAATCTTTCTGTCCCTCCTCTGATACCCATGGGATGTCCCATTCAGACATCAGGGGTCTTGGGGTAGTTCACCCACATCTGCAGCTGTAAGAGTGCCACATGCTCTAGTTAGCATGTTGTGCAGCATGGTGCACACCATTATCATCTGTGCTCCTTTGGATGTGTGTATTGCATATTGGATGTGTCCAGACATCTGAACCTACCTTTTAATACACCAAACATATACTTCATGGTGTTTCTTGTTGTTGCATGTGCTCTATTGTAACCTCCTGTGCAGGGTTGGATGGTTCACGATACAGTGTCATTTAGCAATTGCTCAAGTGTCTAACCACAGTCACCTGTTGTGGGAAGGGGAAACACATGTGGCGAGAATGATGGATATTGTTGCGATAGTTATCTTTAGCTTCCATCCTAGCTGTGCTCCTGTATTTACCTAGTACCAGCCCCTCAGGTATTTCATCTTGCTGGAATGCAGGCCTCAGTCCACTTTTCCTCCATATGGCAACATCAAGGACCTCCCAGGGTTTGTGGTCATGATATTTGTTATGCTACCGTCTGCTGCGTGCACAACCTGGTAGTTGATGGATGGCCATCCCTTTCTGTTTATGTATCTGTCTGCTTCAGGATGAATTGGTGTCTTGATAGGTATGCATGTGCCATCTATTGCACTGAGTACATGTGGGAATTTTATGATGCTGTAAAACTATTGGAAGTGTATGTAGTCATCCACCTTGTTGCACATTGCTTCCAGGAATTTTGCCAGGATATAGCTGGCAGCTGTCTGTGATACATCCACAGCATCTCCCATGTGACTTTGAAATGTCCCAGATGCAAATGGGATGGGGTTTTCCTTGCAGGGTTTGTAGAGACATTTATAGGGCACACACATTGCAGACAGCCTTTGTCAGTTGTCTGTCTAGCCAGTACCTGTCAATTATTTGGTGGTCTGACATCTGGTTTAGTTGCAGTCTTCCTCTGATTCTAGCTGGCTGTCTTCTAGGTTGTAAAGCCACAGCATCATGGATAGCTTGTATCAATGCAGCCTGTTGCAGTTCATTAGCTGCAGGTTGCATTTTTATATATTTTCTATGATTTGCTACAGATTTTCCCATAATCTGTAGTATTCACTGGAATTCCTCGGGGTCTATAAAGCATACACTGGGTTTTTCAGAAATGAAGTTGGCATGGCTGTTTGTCATATATAAGTTCTGTTGTGTGTACGCTATGTATTTTGGAATCAGACAGGCATGCATGGCACACCTAATTATCCTATGCTGTGTATCTAAGTACTTGGGCTGCCTTCAGTGTATCATCTGAAATTGCGTCCATAGCAGGTGCACCACAGTCTTCCTTCATCAACTTGCGCTATTCACAAATAGCATCCGCAAACTTTACAGAATCCATCCCAAAGTCGAGTAAGTTTTGTTCCCTGGTATTTCTTTTTTTACAATCTCAAGCAATTGTTGTTCCTGAACATACATTGAGAATAATGTCCTTGCTAATGTTGTTGAATCAATATTATTCCAGTCTGTTTCTGGTAATTTAAGTCCCCAGCTAATATTATTCATCCCTCTTGTGTTTCATGTAGGAAATGTATGAATTCCTCTAGGGCATCAGCACTTGACTTTGGTGGTCTATACACTCCAACAATTGTTATATGTTCCAGGCTTGTCTTTATTGTCACAGTTACAGTCTGTAGTATTGGTGTTGTCATTGAACATGTAATAATCACAAGTCTCATAGCTATCTTTAATTCCTGTCATAACACCTCCACCTGATTTTGTTTGTTAGAATGTCTGTTGCAGTAAAAACATTTATACACTGAAACACAGGTTTCAAGTCATAGTTCATTAACCACTTTTCACAAACAACATCAGTCTTGTGGGAATGTAGCGCATTTTCCAACAAAATAAATTTATTATTAATGCTCCTATCATTAACAACCATCAGAAGTCCATCAAGTGTTGCTTTCTGTGAGCTGTTAAATTTTTGACCTGGCAAAAATCCTGCCTTGTGTTTATCAAATATTGCAAAGTATCTGCTGCAAAAATTTGCTTCCCTGATCACGACAAGTGCATGGCATCCTATCTGAATATGCGTGCCCAAAATTAGGCTCATATACTCTATACATTTCCATTTTTTAAAACAGGACATTTATTTCATGTACATATTTACAAAAAAATCTTTTCATTCACAGTGACATGACTCTACTTTCTATATGTGATTTGTGAAATGTACGTTGTAACACCTGTACAAGCTATGCTGTCTAAGAGAGCTGAAAGTTCCCTACAGATAGTCAGAGAGACTTTGCAGATGAGATTATTTGTACTGAAATGAATAAAAACAAATCCATACTTTCTCACATTAAGGTGTTCTAAGGCCTGGCTCACATCCTCAGTTTTTGCCCCTGAAAAGCATAACACTATTTGATGTTCATTATGTTTTCTCCAAATGTATAATTTCTTCGAATCTCTGATTACAAGAATATCTTTTCTGATCAGATCTGAAGTATCTTCAACTTCTAATTCAATAATATCTATCAATTGTTACAAAAGAAATCTTCATCACCATTAGTCTTGTTAATCCCACTCATTCCATTGCATATTACATTTCCAAGCATACAAGTCTTATCCAGCTGACTTTTGTAGATCCACAGTTTGAGCCATGTTGTCAACACTTGTCTTTCTCCTCTTTTTTCTTACCATAATGTTCTTCAATCCTTCCATATTCATTTTTGATTTCTTCCTTCTCACTTGGCCCTTGCCTCTTCTTTCCAACTTGTCTTTTGGAAATATGATGCCTTTTTCTGTAGACTGAAGGTTTTCTGATAGAAAATGTTATAATTCCCTGTAATCTGTGCGTTACATAACAAAGCAGTGTCATTTTTAATATGAATTCTCTTTGCTTTACATTTATCTGAGTCACATAAACAACTGGCTATGCTCCTGCTACTCACCAGTCTGATCTAAACTGAACTCCCCCAACACCTCGTATTCTTCTCTTCCACTATATTTCTGTTCCTAACTTAAATTTTATGACCTTTAATCATACTCTACAAACATCCTGAGTTCTAACTCCATTATCTATAATACCTACGACTTGATGTGTTGCATTAAGATACTAATGGGAACTGTGCTCCTAAACGAGAGTTCCATGTGAGACTATTCACCCAATAATTCCTACCAAGTATAAGCTAAGTGTGATTCTATGTCAAACTGTATATCTGATTGCTAATGTATGTATCAATGAATTCTCTTTTTTTTGTGTGTGATTTTTATGTAAAATTGTTGGAACCGATTACTAATATAATGTAACAATACATCTATGTAGAACCGTTCTGTTTGCTAACATAATCTAGTAACATATATCTCATTCTCCGTAGAGCTTTTCTCCCCAAATGAGCTTCTGTAAAATAAATAAATAAATTAGTATATGTAACAGTTCTCCAAGCCATGACAATTGCACAAGTCCAATCATTATCAAGTCTAGATTTGCTACTAATAATAGTAAGCAAATAATTCAACCTTTGACATAAGGAACACAGATCCCCAGTGTTCAGGTGTTACATTTAAATATATATAGCATTTATTACACTGTACAAGATATTTGTGCTTTAACAAATCATTAACGACATACTCATTTAAGGAAGCCATATTAAGCTGCAAATGAATAAAAAATTCTAAAAG
This sequence comes from Protopterus annectens, assembly GCF_019279795.1. Lineage (NCBI taxonomy): Eukaryota > Metazoa > Chordata > Ceratodontiformes > Protopteridae > Protopterus > Protopterus annectens. The sequence goes on from NC_056728.1 coordinate 673,575,747, forward strand.
AATATCAAAATCAGTTATCACAGAATTCAGGGAACTTAAATCAAATTCTAAGAGAAAAGTCATACAAATAATATACAACTAAATATTAAATTAAGTACAGTAAAGTTGTTGCTCTGACTGTAAAAGTTGTGGAAATCATAAAAAAGCTGGAATTCCTTTACATTGTGTGCAAAAGTGCACAGTAGCTTCTGCTCACTATCACTCACAGAAGCACCTCTTTTTGACAGTAAAGATCAGTAAATCACAAACCATGACAGGAGTGTTTAGATAAGCTCTGGATTGTCCTCTCAGCAATCTTTCTGAATTTACAGATGACTAGACCCATTGGAATGGATAGAGTTTGCATGTCTAAAACCTAAAAGGTAAAACAAAAAAATATAAATCAAAGTAAATCTTGTCTACAAACTATCCCTTCCTTTCTTCCTACAAACAGTGAAAAACAGTGTGTAAAAATAAAATATGAATTCAAACAAAAGTTTATTTTACCAAGCTACAACACAGAAAATCATAAACCATTACAGGATTGTTTAGATAAGCTCTGCATTGTCCTCTCTGCAGTCTGTGTGAATTTATAGCTAATGAAGCTACTTGGGATGGCTAGAGTTTGCCTGTCTAAAACCTATCCCTTTCTGACAGTTAACAGTGAAAATTAAAGGTAAACAAAATAAAAAGCAAAGTAAATCTTGTCTACAAGCTATCCCCTCCTTACTGCAAACAGTGAAAAACAGTGGTAAGAATTAAAAAATAAATTCAAATAAAACTTCTCTTACCAGGCAACTGCACAGTGAATCATACACCAAAACAGGATTATTTACATAAGCAAATGATCAATGATAAGATGAGAGAAGAGGAAAGTTTCAGAATGAAGATAGAGGATGGCACTATTAATAAGTGTATGAAAAGCATACAGAGCAGACAATTGTCATGGTTCTTTGATTCAGTAGCTACTGGTATTGGTAACTGATTATTCATAAAACTGGATTTATCAATTCTTTGAGCTATACTGGATGAAAATAAACAATGCTTTACAAATGTATCTTTTAAAGTCCCAAACCTCTAAGGCTAACAAATGTCCATATCTAGGAAGGTTAGGTGTGTTCAATCTGCATTATGATCTATGTGTGTTGGGGGAGCTGAGATTTAGGCTGTGCATCTCAGTACATAATAACAAACACTTTTATTATATTCACCACCTATTTTCCATATGGGACAATGATGTTTGTCTCACAATATTTATTCATTTAAGCTTGCTTAATAAATTAAATTAGATCTACTTTATTACATAGTGGAGTTTTCAGTGTTTGCATTGCATTACTGTTATTTTTAAACAGATTGATTAAATAATTTATAATGCACGCAACCTGCAAAACTCTCTACTGTCCCTATTTTGGAGGAACATGCCACTTTTTAGGCCTGATTTACACTTGCAAAAGATGGCCCCATTTTTGGAGGAATGTCTACATTTTAAGTCTTGCTTTACCTCCTTTACACAAATTTCGGTATCCCCCCTCATCATGTGTGATTTTTGAACCTGTCTAGTGCACAGAAAACAACACTGCACGACCAACATAGTAGTGGCAACAATAATTTCAAAAAAGAGGACACACATCTAATATCTTCCTTCATCTGAAGCAAAAATAAATGGTCTTGTGTGGTTGAATTTTGCAATACAGTTCATTAAAATTTACAGATTTTACACTGTCTCTCTCGCTGATAATGTGCTTATATTTTTCTACCATTTTGTCACTGTTTTTCAAATGTTCTTCTGAGCAGTATCTGGCATATCTACTGGAAGTGGGAAAATCACACTTCCCACTACAAAACTTTTGTACAGTCCAAGACAGGCCCCCATCTTCAGATGCCCGATGCCAGCAGTCATACCTCTCAACTTTTTAGAATAAGAAATTTGGACAAAGCCATAAATAAAAGTGGCACAAAGGCCCAAATATAGGGATTTTTTTAAATATTACTCTTGCAAATTTAGAAAGTTGATAGAATAACAGGTTTTGCATTAGCATGAATTTTCTGATGGGTATGAAGTCTAAAACTCAAATGTCTGCATTATTTTCTAACTTCAATCTTTAATGAGATCTAAAACAGAAATGTAATGGCTGATAGGCTGCGAATCCTTTAAAAACAGCACTTTATTATACTTAAACCCGATTAAAAACTTGCATAAGTGCTTTCTTCCACTATTAATTATAAATTCAGACTTCTTCAGATGCTAAGATCTACTGTTAAACTTCTGGTTTAAATAGTTGCTATTAAACCAATAAAATTTCTTTAATGCATGACATCACTTATTCCTCCCCTTATTTCATCCATTCCAAAACTTGTAGTCAAGCATATTAACTAGTAATTCCATACTATCTTGAATTTAAATACATGTGCTTCCCTAAAACTTATAAAATTCATAAAACAAGCTTTATATTGACTATACTTACAATTTAAATACTTTCTAACTTCATTTAATTTTCCCTAAAAATATCAGTAAATACCACCAACATAAGATAAATTAAGTCTTGCAAATTGCAATAGTTGAAACAATCTGAGGAACTTATATGAAGCTTTTTTCACTTCACCATCTGACAACCATTTGGACATATTTCATCTTGTCAATGCCCTTAATTTCAATAAGCATTTTATAGAACAATAATCATTAATGCCCGGCCAGTTACAGGCATTCAATTTGATTTGCCACTGAAGTTCTCTCCTTTCTAAATACAGGTTCCACGGGCCAACTCTTTCCCCTATTATTATTTTTTCCAATACAATATATCTAAAAGTGTGAACTGGGTGAAGTTGTACATGCCTTGCTAAGGTTTTCATCATGTTACATTTCTTAATATTATATTCATGCTTGTAAATTCTATCTCAGAGCCTCTGTTCAGTTTCCCCACATAAAAAGAGGGGCACTCATTACATAAAGCTAAATAAATGACTCCATTTGTGTTGCAATTGAAGTTGCCTTGGATTTTGTATTTATAGTGCCTAACTTTAAAGGTGTTCCCTACATGTATCAATTTGCAAAAGGGAAAACTTCCCCATTTACTAATTCATGCATCCAAATTTAGACATTTAGGACTGGAATATTCAAAAATAAATTTTAAATTCCATCATTTATAGAAGATATAAAATTTTTGAGGATATATTTTATGGGGGCAAAAAACAGATAGAAGTTGGTTTGTAAGGTAACAGATTGTGGTCTATGTGATACATGGACAGAGCCAAGAACTTTGTTTTAGGATGTTATATGATAGAACAAGTTTGGTATATAGTAGCAGCTGTGGCAGTTTTCGAGCCATTAGTTGTCTGAGAGGTATGCAGTGAGTTTAGGTCTCGATAATTTGAGGTTTTAAACTTATTCTATCATGGATGGATCTATCATCCATCTGTACAGACCAATTCTTATCTAGTACCCATTGGATACACTTATAGTCTGTATTGAATCATTGTGTCCTCTATTGTTACATTGGTTTCCACTATCAACTGGGGTATTCATCTCTTCTTCCCCTTGAACTACTACTTATGCCAGAAGAATGGGTTTAAAATTCCCATTCATCGTTTTATTGGACACTTCAATCACTAATTTGTGTAGTAGAGTTAATGTATGCCCCCACTTCTTGAACATGCTGACCAGATATGTGCACTCATCAGAAAGATGATGGTCCAAAGTTACCATTCTTGTGTGCTTTACTAATTGTGCCTTTACCACTGATTTCCTTTGAAGGTATGGGTGGGAACTAGAGAAATGCAGGAAAGAATTTGAATATGCAGTTTTCCTAAAGAGTTTGGAAATATACCTTCCATCAGTTTCATCCTTCTCTAATAATACATCCAGATATGCTATCTTCTCATGGTCTATTTCATGAGTGAACTTCAAAAAACTAGTCATTCCGTTAATATATTCAAAAAATCCATTAAGTGTTCCTTCATTTGCTTTCCAAATAATAAAGATGTCATCTAAATAATGCATGTACATCCATATATTTTCCATATATTGATGGCTGAACACATATTCATGCACCAAATGGGCCATAACAAAATTTGCATACACTGCCCTACAAGGTAACACCATTAATACTCCATTCTTTTGTAAGTAATAGTTACCCTCAGAATAAATGTAATTATTATAAAGGAAAAACTCCAGCAATTCCTCTACCAAATGAATTTGTGCTTATTGCACCCCTTTCTGTTCCAGGAATGCAATTACCCATTCTATACCTAACGTATGCAATATCAACATATATAAGTCCTTAACGTCTATGGTAACCCAAATATCCCTTTGGTTAAATTGCAATTTATTACATCTATGTATATAGTGTAAATAGTATTGTTTGATTGTTTTACTTACGACTGTGCTACCAATAATGTATAATAACTTATTTTTCTGAAGTGGTGTTACCTCAACTTATTATACTGTGTTTTTTACCTTATATCAATGAAAATAATAAATAAAGAATTTTTGGGGAAAAAAAATTGCAATTTATTAATGCTATCCAAGAAACTACATGAGTCCCTACAAATATAGGGAACACCTTTAAGGTTAGGAACTATGATTACAAAATCCAAAGTAAGTTCAATTGTAACACAAAGGGAGTCATTTATTTAGCTTTATGTAACTAGTGTCCCGCTTTTTATGTGGGGAAAACCGAAAGGAGGCTCCAAGATACAATTCATGAGCATGAATATAATATTAAGAAATATAATATGATGAACGCCATAGCAAAACATGTACAACTACACCCGGATCACACTTTTAAATATCTTGTACTGGAAAAAATAAAAACAGTGGAAAGAGGTGGCTCATGGAACCTGTATTTAGAAAGGAGAGAACTCCAGTGGCAAATCAAATTGAACGCCTGTAACTGATTATTGTTTTATAACATCCTTATTGAAATGAAGGTCATTGACAACGTGAAATATATACAAATGGTTGTCAGATGGTAAAGTGAATAGAACTTCATATAAATTCCTCAGATTGTTTCAACAATTGCAATTTGCATGATTTAATTTATTTTATGCTGGTTGTATTTATTTATTTTTTAGGAAAAATTAAGTGAAGTTAGAAACTATTTAAATTATTTTATCAGCATAGTCAATATAATGCTTGTTTTATGAATTTTGTAAGTTTTAAGGTAACACGTATTTAAATATGTGATAGTACGGAACTACTACTTGATATACATGAATACACATTTTGGAATGGATGAAATAAGGGGAGGAATAAGTGATGTCATGCATTAAGGACATTTGTTTGGTTTAATAGCAACTATTTAAACCAGATGTTTAACAGTAGATCTTAGCATCTGAAGAAGTCTGAATTTATAAGTGCTTATGAACGTTTTTAATCGGGTTTAAGTTTAATAAAGTAGTGTTTTTAAAGATTCCACAGCCTATCAGCCATTACTTTTAAAGTTTGTTCAGACTGGATCCATTTTTTTTGTTTCAGTCTTTAATGATTTGCCAATAATTTGCCAGAAAACCACAATTTTATGAAAAATGGAAAAATATGTGGCAAAAATCTGGACAGTCTGCAAAAATCTGCACAGTTGAGAGGTATGCAGTCAGTACATCTCTAGTTGTAAGTGAAATAGTTATTGCAGGCAGATCAGTTTCATATCTGGCATTTCCTTCAATACCTGGTTACACATAGAGGTCAAGCTTCTGCCTCACTGAAAATTCCATTAATTTCACTGGGCTTTGTCACTGATTTGTCCTTAGACATTGCCGAAAACTGAATTAAGTCAGTATGATGAGCCTGAGTCACTTTTTGGAATTGGTGATAATAATTTTCCAGCCAGCTTAGCATACACAGAGGATGGACTGGTAGAGTACTATGTAGAACTGGGGATAAGGTTCTCCCCATCCACTTAGCATACACAGAGGGCAGACTAGTAGAGTCCTATCATTTGGAATTGGACATGGACTTATATGCTCAGTGACATGTGACTCCACACCAAAGGCTTTTGGAATCCAGCTCATTAAGTTCTGGGGCTGAATCTTTAAATACCCCTTGATTGTTATCAGCGATATGTGTGGTTTGAGATTTTTTATGGTAGCGTATCTCTATGACTTTTTCCAGATAATTGTAAATTGAGTGTATCACACATAGTCTGGTAGAAATAATTCATTAAATACACATTCAGTATACTCTGATCACAACACTTTTTGTTAAAGTGCATTGGTCATTTTCTAAAGCAAGTGTAAGCATCAATTTTTGGAGATGGATAGAATCTTCTTACCATATACAATATTGCATCACATAGTTTTGATGCAAAAACAAATATATATATATATATATATATATATATATATATATATATATATATATATATATATATATATATTTTTTTTTTTTTTGCATTTTATTTTGTTGGTAAGGATGGTTCATTAAATAATTTTACTAGAGCTTAAAATCCCTGCCATGATATCTTAAAATACAGAACGTATAATGCCTCACTACCTATGTAAATTTTTAGACCACTATATTTCCAAGTTGAGTGCATCAAAAACTAGTTCTCAAATTATCTTTGCAGAAAGTAAGAACTTTCTGCAAAGACAATTTGAGAACTAGTTTTTGCGGATAGAATATAGCCTTAATCCTCTACAGTGTCAGACAAAAGGGAAAATAATCACAACTCTTTGGTAAATCTTGCTTGTATTTGGAGATATTAATAACAAGAACCTTAACGCTGATAAGCTACCTAAATTATAATTAGTTGTTTGCTGCTGAATGTGTAATGGCAGGAAAATGTTCTTAATAGTTCAAACATTTCTGCAAAAACATCTGTGTTAATGCCATGTGACAGAAATAATTCTTTGTAAAGCCACAGATTATATTAAACCAACATTTAAAGCATGTGTGAACCATTTATGATGCATATCGCAAAGAGTATACTGATAGAAATTACAATATGTTTTCTATATGTAGACTTCAGTGAAGGCATACAGAGGGCAGACCACACAGTGACAAAGTGTAAGAGATTCAGGCTTTCAGAACATTTTATTATATTCTAGAACCATTCATTCTGAAATTTACAAAAACAAACTTATGTTTGTTCCAAAGGCCTCAAGTCTTTCAATAGCACACACACAGACACACACACACACACACACACACACACACACACACACACACACACACACATACTCACACACACACACACACACACACACACACACACACACACACACACACACACACACACACACACACACACACACACACACACACACACTCTCTTGCTCATTATCTCTCATATAAACAGACACAAAATCGCATTTGTTTTACTTTCTCTTGCTCACTGAACATGACTTTTTAAGTCACGTGCAGCAAAGAGGAAATAATATGGTATGTCCTTTTAATCACACTGCAGTTACTTCTGTAAGCAAATTAATATGTTTTAGTTTTCTTTTTTATTTAGTTATTTATTTTTGTATGTATTATTTTATGTATGCATGATAAACTTCTGTGTTTTAGCAAGCATAAATAAGACTACAGCCATTTCATCCCCCCCCCTCCCTCTGTCCATGCTGCATGGCAGCTTAATATGATAATGGCTACAAGTACCACAGCCACCTCTGGCCAGGGATGAGACTGGCAGCTGTGTCCCAGAGGATAGTAGAGATAGACTTCCCCATAGATGCTGTGTCCTAAACAGGTTAGCACAGGAAGAGAAGCTGGTACAGCTCTATTTACCATGACAAAACAAACTTGAAGATCTGCAGGCGAGAAATTACCATTCTGAACCAGTGCAGAGTATATAGTTTTGTGCATAGTCTGTCACAATACACATTAGACATTACCATACAAAAGTGGCAGATAAGTAAACTCCTGTTTTCTATACAAGTGACAGAGGGCACACCAAAAATAACAGATGACATGTTGATGATAGCGTAGGCCAAGGCTGCTCTGCCTGCCTTCAAATAATGCGGATGTCAATCCAGCAAGGATAACAGGTGATTTACAACACTTTTTTGCCTTAATTGCCCCATTCTTTGTTAATAAGAGTCAGCTGAATTGATTATTTTCTGATCTGCTTATTGAGATAACATTATAACTAAGGTATTCTGTAGCAGTTCCTTTTTTTTGTTACCTTGGTAAACTCACTGAGCATAAGCTTCATTCCTGGAGGACCAGAATCATACAATAAACAAATGGAGACACAGAGACTCCAACCCTGTGCTGCAGAATAAAGCTCACTAGCAACTCATACTCTTTATTCTTTGCTCCGATCTAACATACTGTGTTGGTCATTGCCATGTACAAATATTTGCTACCTCTCTGATTTATACCAATGTCTGCTCATGACTGCAGCAACAGGCTGGGAACCTTCCTTGAGTGCATGCAGGAATTAGAAGAAATATAATATGAGTCAAAGTCTGTTGGCTAGATTACAAAGGGCTTGTGCGTGTAGTAACATGCCAAGTCATGCCTGATTCCCTGTTCAGAGAACATTAAAGATGACAGGTACAGATCTGTGCCCATTTCTAAAAGAGGCATCAGTATCATCTCACCAAAATAATTTAACATTAGTCTTGCCATTGTTTAAGCCCAAATCATTGACAAAGCCTATTGGAATTAATGGGCTTCTTGTTGAGGAAGTAGCTCCATCTATACATGGAATTAAGCACTGACTGCTGGCAGTATCTAGCTTCACATACAGGTGTGGCTGTCCTGCAGGTAACAGGCACTGAGTGCCCTGCTTGCGACAGTGCAAGTGTGCTTTCATTGGCAATGCAAGCCATACCCTGGACTCCTCCAGGGATGGCTCGTTTTCATGTTTAAAAATATATTCCCTGCTGGCTTAGAGAATTCACATCCACATCCTTCTTCCTGGCATGGAAAATACAGGCAAAAGGCCATGTCAACCATCATGCTTGCATTCTCCAGTCCCCATAATAGGTGGAACTGCAGTACTGAAAGAACTCATGCCCTTGTAGTTCCATTTGTACATCATAGCTGGTACTCAGGCAGGAAGACCTTTTGTGCCTGTGAACTTCAGCTGCACACAGTGGTCCTGCTGGTTCATTTGGGCAGCTTTGGCACTATGCTCAGACTAGATAATGCTGTTCATTAGCACTGAATGTGAAATGATTGCATTATCTAGGTGTAGTGACCTCTCATTTAGTTCATTTCCTCAGCATTACAAGGGAGTGGGCTAGATTTTATCATTCAGAGTCATGACAGAAGGTGATGCAGGCCTTGTGCCCTCAATAATCCAGTGTTTTGGAATCTGGCCCTTAATTTTTGTGTCAGGCTAAATTCCTAACCAGTTGTGCTTATCAAGCCAGTTCCCCACCAAATTATAAGTTGGAAGTTCATATTAGAAATCATGCATACATATGCATGCATATTCATACATGCACAAATACATTCAACTGGTTTCTAACTATTCAAAAAGTACTCATCTGAAAGAATAATCCTTTTCACATTGTTGGAAACTACCATTAAACTAAATCATAAATAACATATAGAAAATAACTTTAAACTGTGCCACTTGTCAGCATTACAAATCAACCAATAGCAGAATACATAAAAATAAAAGTAGGCCTCCTACATGGAGGAAAATATACATCACACATCTGCATTTGTTTCAAATTTATGAATCTACTCTATATGTTATCATGGCAATGAACAAATTATACTCTTTAATGTGTAATTGGAAGTACAGCAGTTTGTTTTAAGACTAATTCCACTGAGCAAATGATAACAGTAATGTTGTAGTCAGACAGTATCCAATGTAAATGCTATTTCACAGAACTACATGCACTCAATGATTCAGAGATGTGGTATCTGTTTTACGATCTATGGAGGTGCCTATATCAAGTATCACTGACATTTATGTACGCAATTGCATCCACTGCTACTGTCGCAGCTGTAGTTGATGTGTATTTTACGCAGCTGTAGTTGATGTGTATTTTACGCAGCTGTAGTTGATGTGTATTTTACGCAGCTGTAGTTGATGTGTATTTTACATAATTGGGCCAGATTATAAAACAGCTTAGACAATGAGTAACACTAAGCAGATTCTCCATGCCTGAGTCTAAAACCTATGACTCTTCCAGATGCCTTATGCTAATAAGGAGTGTCAGAGACCTATGCTCAGTTCCTAATGAGAAATCAAGCCCATTTTATCAAATAGTATGAGGTTAAATCATGGGAAAAGCCCAACGACTTCAGCGGGTAATTTGGTGAAGCAGAAGCTACACGTATATGTGTTAATAGGTACTGCAGGCATTATATGATTAGAAGTTTGAATCCCTGCAGTGGCAAGTTCTGCATACAGGACAAGATACACTGCATTGTCTTGGACTTGAAGGTGTGGGAGCCAGGGAGTGCATGCATGCATGGATGAAGGGGCAGTTTGCAAAGTAATTCCATTTTTGTTAAAAAAAAATTTTTCATTTCCTTTTAGACAAGTGGCTCCACTTGCCTGTTACATTGTCATGGACAGTGTGAATGCAGGTATAATAACCTTGATGCCATATGGGTGAAACTCCTGCGTTGTACAGTCTTAATGGCCATGCATCTCCAATTGTTTGTTAGAGCTTGATCCTCACCAGTATCAGCTCTGATATACAGGTAGAGATGCTGATCCAGAAAACATTAGCCAGAATCTATAACCCCACTTTGTACTTAGATAAGTTTGAGTTATGTTCAGAATTTAAAATGAGATTTGTTAACACTGAATACTGTAAAATTGCATTACATATTACTGCTTTGCCTTCTGTGAAATCATCAAAAGCTGCTGCCAGATAATAGAAAAGGAGCGAGTAATTAGACAGTTACTCAACATATAGTAAATATAAAAAAAAAGTTTATTAAACTTAGCTATAAAGTCACTGATGTAAATTAAGTAAAAAAAAACATGTATTTCAGAGTCAGAAAACTCACCATACATGCATATAAAGATATGTTAAAACAGCACATGATGTTTAAATTGCATTGGTCATGTTCTAAAGCAAGTGTTAAATAACAAATCTTTGGAAATAGTTATAATCTCTTTACCATGTATAATATAAAACATATACAGTTTTGGATTGCAAATTGTGGTATTTGTGTATTTTATTTTGTTGGTAATGATATTCTCACTGAAAATGTTCTCAGAGCTGAAAATCCCTGTCATGAAATCATGAAAGAGTGAACTACAATACCTCACTAGCTAAATTAAATGTACAGACTGCTGTTTTTTTTCTGTTTAATGCATCAGTGGGGGGGGTTCTTTCTAGAAATTGAAGTTGTCAAAAAAATCTTGCAGATGGAGCACCTCACACTGAAACTAACACATTATGATGCAGTAGTGAAACTCTAAAATAAATAAGAATCAACTCTTCTATAATCGTAAGCTATTTAGATTGTCTTTAATGTTTTGCAGCTGTATGTAAATTATTGTACAATACCTGCCATAATGTCATTTTGTGGACAGGGTTATAAAGAAAAACTGAGTAAACAGTGAAGTTAAAAAAGGCAAAACCAAAACTACCACGAGCAACATTATCATGTGGAGTACAACAGGAAACTTCATTAATTATAAAGCAAATGTACTTGCAAACATGACTAATATACTTTATGGTATGCTACAAATGGAAAAAAATGGTAAATTATCTTTAGTTTTCATGTAATGACAACTCAATAAAGAAGTATTTTAAATCATTACTGTAGTCAGTGTACTGAAAAAAGTTCAGCATAACCCTTAAAATGAATAGTATAATGCAACATGTTACACTGTGTCAGTAAATGCACACGATTAAAGACAATGGTGTCTGTCTGGCAGGGCTATTTATACATTTCCCTTTGACATTTCATTCTAAAGCCTTCGGACAGTAGCAAGAAGGAATCCTTCTACAAAACTGCTCTGCAGTGAGCCTCTGAATTTGACTTTGAAACTTTGATATATATATATATATATATATATATATATATATTTACAAGGATCACCAACTTTTATTAATACAGTTCTAAAACAGATACAATTAAATGGAAATCAATATGTGTGATGCACATTTGAGATCTTCACTGACAGCTGGGACAAACCTCTTTAAAGTGCATTGGTCACTTTCTGAAGTAAGTCTAAGTTACAAACATTTACCTTTCTTGCCATATTTGCTGCCAAATTATACAGTTTTAGGTGTAGAACGTGTGTTGCTTTTGCATTTCTTTTTATCGATAAGGGCAGCTTCTGAAAAATAATTTTCAGTGCTGAAAATGCCTACCATGACATTACAAAAGATGGAATCCACAATGCCCATTAATAAAATTAATGTACATGCTATGGTATTTCCATTGTAAATGTATCAGTTGGAGTTCCTTGCTTTCAAGAAAGACAACTTGGCAAGTAATTCTTGAGCCACAATACCTCACATTGAAAATTAACATGCTCACAGCTTAATAGATTTATACTGGGCTGAAGACTGCTAGGACCCTTCTAGGCCTGGCCATGCAACCTAAAAATTCACCTCCCCAGTTGCCGTAGATATTTCAAAGCACAAGCAGAGGCTTGATGATATTTGAACTTATGACCCCTTGTTTAGTAGACCAGTGCTCTAACTCCTTGTTTGCAAAGTCACATGTGGTGATAATGTGTGACATTAAAATGTAAAAAGCTGCTCTTATAAAGAGCTGAGATGTTAATGATAACACATGATGTTTTGCAGTTATATATAAACCATTTCCCAGTATTTACCATGACATTATTTTGTAGAAGTAGTTATAAAAAAAAAAAAAAAAGAAAAGAGAAAGCAATGAAACTTAAAAAAATACTATATTCTTACTTTCTTGCAAATCTCTTGCAACTTTAATGTGAGAAGTATAATGGAAAATAAAATTAATTGCAAAACAAGAATGCTTCAAAAAGTGAACAATACACTGTAGGTATATTGCAACATTTCTCATACAACTGTGTTTTACAGTTAATTGCATTCCTAGGTATACAGCTGATGTTAATGCGGTAAGTGGTTTAAAAACAGAAACATACTTTTGATGTTTTAATGTCATCGTCAACCCAGCTTTTTCTTATGACGACACCAAAAAATATGGTGTCATGTTAGGTACAGATAATGACTTACATATAACAACAAAGCATTCTAGGTAATGAACACCAGCCTACGTCTTTAGATAAGCTGCTAATTACTTACATTATGATTTCACAAATAGGCAATTGTATGAGTTCATTTTCAGTGCAGGGTATTCCACCTGTGCGACAGAGCTGGCAAATTGTCTTACTAGGATATATGACTCCCTTGTTGCAGCAGTTGGCATGGTAAAAAAGTAGCTCATGTACTAATGAAGGTAGTAATGCATTTTGGGTTCAGTTTTTCATGACATCATGGCAGGAGGTTTCAGCTTAAAAAAAAAAATTCCCAGAGGTTGTGCTTATTGACACGGTAATTGACAAATAGCCCACTTTTGCATCAAACATTAAACATTTGATTGGTATAAGACAAGACTATTACTCTCTTTGCTACAGATTAGTTATTTACATTTTCTATGGAAAGTGTAACCAAGTACTTTAAACATTTAACACTGACAGTCTTCTATTACCTCTTTACAGAATGTCTATGATCACAATCAGAAGTAATGATTATCTTACTGCATGTTTTTCCATGTTATAAATTAAGACTTGATTTTTCAGAGATAACAATGCAAATGGCTCTTCTAGAACTCATCTTTAGATTATAATAATGACTATTTACAGGACATAAAAGATATCAAAAATATCATATCTATATTCAGGAATGCAAATGAACATAACAGCATCTGTGTCAGTCCTGGTTACAAGTCTTAATTACAGATTACCATATCGTATTGACCCCAGCAGCTATCCAACAACCAAGAACAATGAACTATATTTAGTGGCTTGGGATGCCAACCATGTTGAAATATTGTGAGAATGCAATACTAGCTATTACTCTCCATAAACTAACCTTGTTGTGCTTAGACTCTTAAGCATACTGCAACAATAGTTGCTGACCTAAAATTGCACTCACCCGTATGATGAGTTCCCATACTAGTTACTTTTCTTTTTCAGTGAGCCTATTTCTGTATTGAACAAGATTTTAGCTTTTCGTTTCCCACAAAGCTTTCAAAATCACATTAACCATGCATTAGGACCTGCTATTCTCGATTAATTTGGTTCCTTTAACCTTCCAAGATGTGGTAATCACCTTTCTCCCTAATATCATCATTACATTTGAAAAACTGTTTTTCCTTCAATGGGAGTGCCAACTCAGGAAAAGAGCCAATAACAAATCTGGAAGGTCTTCACATTATCATTTCAGACAATAGTGTATCAAACCAATTTTTAATTCTGTTTTCAATCTGGCAGGTTCAGAACATTCCCAGAAAATATCATCTAACTCCCCTTCTGAACATTGTCAGCACTGAAAGCTAGTTTATGTGTATAGCTTATATAATTTGGCACAGAAGTAGAAGTTCTTGAAAAAGAATTAGCCAAAGAAGCAATGTCACTTGGATCTCAAAGCATATCAAGGAGGAAGTAACCTTTGCTTCCACACAGTTCATACACTTAGGTTCATAGGTTCATAGGTTCATACTAGGCTATCTGCCCTGGGGCAATTATAAGCCTAGCCCGATTCTGTATGGCTTACGCCACCCCTTGATTTGAGTATACTGTGCCCTTTTTAAGGTTTAGTTTACTGTGCCTCTGTCTAATAGTGACACAGGAGTAATCCCTGGGACAAACCTACGATCCCCCATCCACTTATCGAGATTCTTCTTGAAGAGATTCAGTGAGGTGCTCTGCCTCACATGAACTGGAATTCTATTCCAGAGCGAAGGGAGCCTCTGGGTTATGAACCTGTCCCTCCAGCAAGTTCTATTTATTTCTGTGCTGAGGTTCAAGTCCCTCGAGCGTGTGGCTCTAAGGGATTTAGATTTACTGAGGTGGAGCATGTCCATTAATTCTGGATTTGACATAGCTTTGTATGTCAGGCATAGATCGCCTCAAAGTAGGCGGTATGCAACTGAGTAGAGCTGGAATTTTTTTAACCGAGCAGCATATGGCATCTGTTTGAGACCCTTGATCCTCTTGGTGAGATACTTTTGGGGTCTTTCTAATTGCTGCAGGTGTCAGGTAAGGTACATCCCAAAAGGGGCATTGTATTCTATGATGGGCCTGATGAGGGATGAATAAAGGGCACGATTACCTCTCTTGATCTAGATGTGAAACCCTTCGTGATGAGGTGGGCTATGTAGAAGGTCTTTCTAACCACTTTGGCAATGTGGTTTTCAAAGGAGAGATTGCTATCAACTTGGGTCCCCAGGTCCCTAATAACTTTCTCTGTACTTAATGGGTTTCTGCCTATGTGGTAATTTGTGGGCACATTGTTTTTGCCAAAGGGTATGACTATACATTTTTTGGCATTTAGCTTTAAACCATGGCTCTGGCACCAGTTATCTGTCTCTGTGAGACCTTTTTGAAGGATGTTTGTGTCAGCTGGAGAGTTGATTATGGCTCCCAGTTTGCAGTCGTCTGCGAACTTGGTGAGCCATAGTCCTCCCACGTTTGCCTGTACCTTGGAAAAGTATATACCGAACAAGAGTGGTCCCAGGACAGAACCCTATGGGATGCCACTTGTGACCGGTTTTGAGTCTGACATGCCTCCAGCAACTCTCACTCTGTGGGTTCTGTCTTTGAGCCAGTTTGCGACCCATCTTGTGACATAGGGGTTTATATTTAAGCTGGATAGCTTATCTATGATGCCCGAGTGGGGTATTGTGTCAAATGCCTTTGCAAGGTCCAGATAGGCTGTGTGGACTACCTTCCCTTCATCTATGGCTTTGGTGACTGTTTCAAAGAAGTCAACCAGGTTCAAAAGGCAGGATCTGCCCTTGACAAAGCCGAACTGGGTAGGATCTAGTATCTGTAGGTCCCCAATGTCTTTGTTTATGAGCTGCATGATGATCCTCTCCATAGCCTTGCAGACTAAGCTAGTCAGGCTTATGGGGCGATAGTTTCCAGGGTCCGTAGAGGCTCCACGTTTGTGGAGTGGGATCACTGTTGCTGTACGCCATTCTGTGGGCACATATCCTGTAGTGAGGCTGAGATTGTATAGCTGTTTTATTTGAGGGATTAGTTCCTCTTGTAGTTCATGTAGGACGCAACCTGGGATGCCATCTGGTCCCATGGTAGCAGTTTTTTTTGCTTTGGAGAGGGCAGCCTTCACCTGAGCATCTGAGATGTTTGGGAGGCAGCCCTCTGCCGGGATAGATACTTGCTCTTTTGGGGGGGAGGGGTGGAGAAGTTTGCACTGAACCTGTCTGCCAGGATATTGGCGATGTCTGTGGGTTCAGTGTATTTTTTGTCATTTAGAATCAACTCAGAACAAGTCTGGGAGTTGCGTCCCAGGTTTCTAACATAACTGAAAAAAGCCTTATGATTGTCTTTGGTGTCCTGTGCAATTTTTCTCTCGAAGCTGGCCTTGGAGAATTTTATGAGGGATCGTAATTTTTTGCTAGTACTGATCAGAGATGCCTTCCCTATTAGGGATTTTTCTCTATCATGTAGTAGCTTCCTCCTTCTGTTGTACAGTTTATTTATGGCAGGGGTCCACCAGACTGGACGCCTGCCTTTGGATGATTGGGTCTTGGTTTTGTTTGGGATAGCATGATCCATGCATTCCTGGAGATGTCCGTAGAATGCATTTATGTAGGATTCTGCAGTTTGGGCTGTAGTTTAAACTGGCCCTGGGGCCTTGAAGGATTCCACTTTGGTTTTGAGAAGTGAGAAGTTCGCTTTTGAGAGGTTTTTCACTGTGGTTTTCTGGGCTGGAGGTGGGGTCGGGATGTGGACATCCAGTGAAATTAATTTATGGTCTGATCTTACCAATGAGGGATATACTTCTGGTGTGGAGCATAGAGTCCCCATGTTGGTAATGATCAGGTCTAGTATGTTGTCCCGCTTGTGGGAGTGGTGACTAGTTGTTCCATAGCATTTGAGTTTATAATTTCCAGGAATCTTTGGGCTAAGGTGCTGGGGCTTGAGTAGTGCTCCCAGTCAATGTTTGGGTAGTTGAAGTTGCCCAATATAATGGTGTTTGGAGAGATCTTCATGTTCTCCAATGTTTTCAGGAAGGCCGAATGGGATTCCTGACTTTGAGAGGGTGGTCTGTAGGATGCTATAAACTGAAAAGCAGTCTTGCCCACTGTTAGTTGCACATGGATGGTCTCTGATACTTTGTGCAATGCCACTAACCTGGAGGTGTGGATATCCTTGATAAATATGGAAACTCCCCCTCCTTTTGTGGTTCGGTCCGGGTTTTGGGGCCGAAAAGCATGATGCAAGGTATAGCCTGGTAGTGCTGGGGTGCTCTCTGGAGCCTTGAACCAGGTTTCTGTTACTGCAGAGATATTGATGTTCTCCATACTGAGGAGAGCTTCGAGTGCGTGCATCTTGAGGTTAAGACTTCTGGCGTTTAGCAGCATTACCCTTAGTTTCTTGTTCCTTGTGCTGTCTATGGGGGTGGGTTTGACTTTTGAGCTTTGCCTAAAAAAGGCACTATGGGGGTGGCAAGAGCCTTTGCCAATATCTGAAAGCCTAGTGGTGACAGGTGCAAGCAGTCCCTAGCGAAGCAACGTGGCTTGTCGAGCATGTCATCCCAGGCTGACAGACACTGGATCCCCTTTGAATGAAACCAAAATTTTAGCCAATTGTTAAAATCAAGCATTTTGTCTTTGTATTGTGGCATCATTCTAGGTGAGGGTAAGATGCTGCTCAAGGTCAGGGTCATACCAGCCTGGGCTACATGATCAGAGAGCTCCTCTATGTCTCTTTTCATGTAGTCCAGGGAGGTACGTCTCAGGACATTCACACCAGCATGTACAATGACTGAGTCATATTTGTATTTGCTTTGGATTGACCTGAGTGCTTGCGTTATGTGTCAGATCCTAGCACCCGACAGGCAGCTCACCGTGACCTTCTCTTTATTCTGCCTGGTGAGCGGGACGTCAGTGTGTCTGACAATAGAGTCACCTATAACAAGAGTATCAGGTGTGTTATTCAGCCTTAAGGGCTGTGGCTGCTTGGCACACTGACTTTGTGGGTTATGTGTTGTGTGTGTTTTGTTTTGAGGTAACGTTTGCTTGGATGTCTGCTTTGGAGGTCTCTGTTGCTTAGGTAGATTTTTATTTAGAGCCTCCGAGTATGTTTTTGTGTATTTATGTGTTTGGTTCGCTGATGTGGTGGGACTATGTGATACTGGAATTGTGTTGTGTGAGGTTACCTTCTCCTCCTGACTTGTTACACCAGTTTTGAGATGAGAGAGCTCAGCCTCCAGTTTTGCCAAATAGTTGCATCTCTCACATATATTTGAACCTGTTTGGAGGAGGAGAGGGTTGTCCATGTACATGAGACAGTTGTAACATTGCCTCAAAATTCCCAGATTCACCAGCTGGACTGGAGAGGAAACCATTGACTGACCTTTGGACATGCTAGAGTAACAGGGAAACTGAATTTAAGATGGACCAATAGAGGACAGGGTAATCGTAGAGAGTATAAGAGTAAGTATTGCTTATGGTTTAATAGTGGTAACTTGTAGGATTACTTAATTAGACCAGTGAAGGGCCTTAGAATGAGAATATGGTGTTTAAATTGAGAGATAGAGCAGTTCTAAGGGAAAAAGTGAAGAGCAGACTTTGTGGAGCCAGGAATAGTTTAAACCCAATTAGGCGGCGCTGCCCGCTGTTGCGCTATGCACAAAAACGTGCAAAACCACGCAAAAGAGGGTTTTAATAGAGGAAGATGAAGGAGTTTTGGAATTGACCCAAAATGGCCAATAAAACTACAGTTTCAAGTTTGTAACCACTCCCACAGGGGCAGGCAGGCTGCTCAATGTTTTTCACTGCCACTGATCAACAGAGAGACTTTCCTTTAGCCCAAGCAAAAAATGGCCTCACAGAAACTTACAAACAGTTCAAGAACAGCAAGCCTGTAACTGAACTTTTTTAAATCTCAAAAAAGTGGGAAAAAAGCAAGATTTTTTTTTTGTTTGTTTTTTCAGAGATAGCAGAGGTTAACAAGTATCAACAAGTTATAACAGTGCAGTAAATGACCCCACACAAGAGTGCTAGGCCAAAGACAGATAAAATGCAAGTTCTGAGAAAAAAACGATTTTAAAAATAAGTGCAAACAGGAAATTCAGTAAACAGCTCTAGGTTGTGCTCTAAATACAGTTACTAATGCAGAAATCAAATTTAACAAGCCAGAAAATGCTCAAAATAGGCAGCTATGCAGAAAAACATAGCAAATAAACAGAAGAAAAATACTTAAAGTCTCAAAAGTGGCTCCTTTCTTCTCTCAGCGTTTTCTCCTCTTGGTGGGTGCTTCACCAACAGCCAACAAGTTCTCCTAGTTTCTGCTATACTCATCTGTGATCAATATTTTGGGAGAAAATAATATATTATACAGTTTGGTAATTGCCACTCTGGAAGAGAAGAATAGAGAGGGGGGTCTAACTACCACTGTACTCACTCTGGTCTGTCAAGAGAGGACACCTGAATCTCCTTTGATGTACCTAACTTAGCTGCCAGGACGCCATAGGTAACATCCCTACTCCTGGACACCCATATTTTTGGATAAATCCTTCCCAAACAGTTAGTCTGTCACCATCTATTACAAGTTCCTAATTTCTAAGGGCTGGCACCTCACTCAAAAATCTACTTAACTGATAGAAATTATCCTCAAGTTTCAGTGAGATCTGAATAGGTGTCAGCTTGTCCAACCAGACTCTATGTTTCCCTAAAGACCCACTGGACAAGATTCATGAATTCCAAGCAACTTATCATTGCACATCTACTAGTCTGAGAGAGAATATGTGTTAGTTTTTCATAGAAATTCACTAGCCCACCCAGCTGCACTTTTAAGATTAAATTTCATAGAAGATCCAGTGTGTCTGATATGAAATAAAACAGTATTTTATGATATGCAGCTTTTATATAATAATGAAACCTGGGAACCATAAATCCTCCACAGTTACTTGGCACATCTCCTAGTCTGAGAGTGATTGCTTTTTAGTATTTCATAGAAGCCCACTAGCCCACCCAGCTGCACTTTTAATATTACATTTCAGGGAAGATCTGGTGTATTTGACAGGAAATAAAGTAGCATTTTATGACATGCAACCTCTGATATAATAGCCAAACTCCAGAACTCCAAATCCTCCACAGGTAGTTAGAAATTAAATCATGTCCTATGGCAATCTAGGCTTCCGCCCCTCACACAACTACCTTGTAAGCCTTTAGTTTACATTTTGAATAAAGTTAGGGGGGAATTGGTAGAGGGATACCTTGTGAATTGATCAGTAGCAGAAGAAGAATAAACCAGGCAACTGCCTGCTTTCACTGCGGCATTAATAATTTATAATTTATAATTTTTGTATAATTTAGTTATACTAGGTATAACCTCTTCCATTTTGTCAGAAATTCCTTGGTCTTAGTTAAAGTTGTTTCACAAAATATTTCAACCAATCACACCACTGCCTTCCCTAAATTAAAATTTAACACCATCAGGTGCTGCCATAAAGTTAAACCTGAATGTCAGCAACTACATGGGTTTGCAGATGGCCCTGTCAATTTGAATCTTGTCAATGTTAATCTTATAACTTAAGGGATAACCAAACAACTAAATATCTCTGGTGACAGACCTCCATCGACAGCAGTTTTCTTGTAGTACTGAGCAACTGCTCTTAACAGTCCTGAAAAATAAGATCCCACATTGCAGAAATTCATGCTCTCATTGTTTATCTAGAACATTCTATACGTGAAGCTGATATAGCATTTAGCATGCTTAGCAAAGCAATGACAGCAAAGATAGTCTCTAAATATTATCTGACAATGCAGCATCCATAACTGGCAATTAGATGCAGATCTGCCTGTCTTTTTACAGCTTTTGGCCCTGAGGTTAGATGATCATGGTATCTCTGTATATGACTGCTTCATGTCAGATCCAGTATTTGCTGAAACTGAGAAGCTTCCTGTGAGGTGCAAAATAAGGTTTGCAACATTTGTTTGATCACACAAAATGTTGCAGGGAAAGAGATTTACTGTGTAGCCCCAAAACATAAATGTATGCAAATATGGCACCTACTTTATTTTAAAAGAAAGAGAGGCACTCTAGTCTGGTGTTGTCTTGACTGCACGTCATTCCATCTTTAAAGCACGTCCTGAATCTTTAGCCACCATGAGGATAGTTTTGCAGTCACTGTAATCCAAGCACATGAAAATGAAGTGCCCAGGACTATTCCCATTTCTATTTCTATGATTTATACAATGCGAAATTTCAATTATTGAGGTGTGGAAGTATTTACTAAGAAACCCAGTACCATTTTATAAAATGCCATATCCTCAGCACTTTTCAGTAGTCCATAAACTTGCAGATTATTGCATCTGGCCTGATTTTCAAGATGATCAAATTTCAGGTTGAGCTTCTCCTTACTCAGTTGCAAGTCCTGTATATGGCTGAATTGAACTGCAGTTATAGATTGCTGATCAGAGAGGACAGAGCATTGCTACACCAGCAATGATTCATTGTTTTGTAATTTTACTTTATGTGACTCTGTGATTGTCTTAATTTGTTGCATATCCATAGCAGCTGTTTTAATAAGTCTGTTAAGGAATCCAAGGTTGACCTAATTCCCTTCAGTTCTTCCATTATTGTGATGGTATTTGAGACCTGACTTCAAATCCACGTTGAATGTTCTGATCCTCTGAGACACAATACAGTTTCACTAATGTAATGTTTAAATAGGAAATATTCTTCTGTGGTCCCCATTTTCTTCTATTCACAATATTATTTTAGTCCAAAACTTAAGACAGTGTACATTAATGTAAACATGGTAATAAACTCAGTAGTTGGGAAACAAGCATTAATGGTATGCTTCTCATTCCATATGCATTCCCATGCACGTCTCCATCTTTAAAACATTTTCTGCTGAGGAATCAACCACCAAATGCCATGCTATGGTAAGGTGACTGTACCCTAGCTGCATCCCTGCTATGTATATTTATATTTATATTTATATTTACTCTCTCTGAGATCACAGCATTTCTGAGTAGGGAAAAACTCCAAGGTGCCAAAAATTTGGTCTTAGTATTATTCCCCCATATCTGTATATTCAGCTCCACTCTTCTGAGAATCATAATTGTCATCCTTGAAATTGCAGCACACTCCCACTTTATGAGAGGGAAGGCATTCTGTAACTACATGGCAAAGTGTAAAATGTCTAGTGGCAAAAATAAATACACATGAGATAAGATTAAGATAGGGAGTATTAAATAACACAAAACTGAGAGCATATGAGCAAAATTTCTACCTTATAACGAAAGAAAGGCATTTCAACATCTCTAAATTCTAGGTAAAGAAAATGATATATAAAATGTATTTCATGCAAGTTCCAAAAAGGACTAAAGTGGGTGTTAAATAAATATCAATATGCAAAGACTCTACATTGGAGTCCATAATTTTGAAGTAGAACTACTTTAATAGCAGGAGAACAGAAAAATAGCATAAATCTCAACTTTTTAAAGCAAGAACTCTAATGAAAGAACACAAGCCCAAAAAATAGGAGCAGAATATAAATTTTCCTCTTATAAACTTAGAAAGTTACTAGAATAACAGGACTGGTGTTAGCATGTAATTTATGAAGGATATGAAGTCTGAAACTTAAATGTATATCATTATTTAGTGATTTTATTCGTCGGTGATTTGCCAGAAACTTCATACTTTATGAAGAATTGACCAACATTTCCATCTGGCATGTCTGTCCAGACACATGCAATCACAGGAATGCTCACAGAGATACCTTACTAAAAGGATACAAGGCCTAAATAGCATGCTCTACATTGGCCAACTCAAAATCCCTCAGACTGCTAAGATGTGATCTGTGTCTGGCATACAAGGCATCCTCCAATCCATTACTGATGGATTTACTGCACATCAGCAAGACAAATGCTATCAGAAATACTTGGCCTAGGGTTCTATACCTCTTCTGCAACATCAGCAGGACTGCTTGGAGGGACAGGCATATCTCAGAGGGGACAATGCTGCTGTGGAATAGACTCCCAATTCACATAAGACAAAGTTCATCTCTGTACATTTTCAAGTGCAACTTAGATGCATGGATGGAAAATAGATACTTTTCCTAAACAACTGCCCTCCTGTACTACAAATGGGCAGAGGCATTGCCTAAATGCTTTATTCCATGCATAGCAATCCTCAAATTCTTTACACTATGATCCCAGTTATTCGTTATTCTCATTAGGGATAATACGGTATATAATTATCAACCATGGAATGGGTAAGGCTAGTCTATTACCAAATTGGATATGTTATTTCAAATAAAAAGGGAAACTAACTAGGCTTAAAATGGCTCACAAGGGCAGTTAGCCTGGTACTTACTTTTGAATGTATGAAACAAAAATATGACACAAAACTCTGGACATTCTGTGCAATTTGGAAAGCTGAGAGGTACATTAGAATAAAGTAGAGATGACCTTCAAAAATGGAAGAATGAAGAGGGTTCTGGCTTCCTTTTCAGCAGAATGCAAATGGAAAATAGCAAATGTGTCTACAAGAAATAAACATTGCAGTGCTTAGAAGATATAGACAGAAAGTCTGAAATGGGCTTAATTATACATTAAGGCCACAATAATGCTATCTCAGAATATCTATCCCCCTTGCTCAGACATACAGTGTTCTTGAAGTTACAAAAAATCTATCTATACACACACGCACACACACACACACACACACACACACACACACACACACACACATATATATATATATATATATATATACACACACACACACACACACACACATATACATGTGTATACATATTTATATATATATATATATATATATATATATATATATATATATATATATATATATATATATATATATATATATGATTTGCAGGGGCATGGTGTGTGCTCCCATACTGCGAGAATGATTTAAATAAAATTACTTTCCCCCGGATTTACTAATGTTCCGTGTAAGACTAGATTAGTCTTACATGGAAGCGCCAGTCTGAGAGTATGATGGCAGCGCACCATGCATATTAATGAGAGCGCACTGCCTCAACTCAAAGCATACACAGAGCGTGGACGAGTGTAGGGGGCGTGTTGGACTGCCGAGCAGTCCAAAAATCCACTCCCCTGCAGTGAAGAAAGGCTGCAATTTCGTTACATGAACGAGTCCGCTCACATGTGCACAATGTAACACTACACTCCCCCATATGTTAAACGACTGATAAAATTAAAAATAAAAAGAGTTTTTTTTTTTTCAACCGATATAGCCACCCGTATTTGCATGTGTTTGCGTGTGTCTGCCCATTGCTTAGCTACAGTTAGCAGCTTATACACCAGAAGAGGATAATAAGAAAAATATATGCAAATTAAGCAAAATAGCGATAGTGTAGTGGTTAGAGCCTTCGCACAAAGAGGAGACATTCCCAGTTCGAGTCCCACTACTGCACGTTCTATTTTCTGTTGAAAATCTGTATACAAAAATATTTCCTGAGATTTTTTATGTATAATTTTTGTATAAAGCATTGAAATGTTAAATGTAGTAGTGAACGAATTATATATATATATATATAAAGGTAAAATGGCTATGCATTCTGAGGCATGAGTACCCTATTTTAAGCAATATAAAGCACTGCTAAGCACATTTTATCATTATTGAGCATATTTAAATACAATTGTACGTAGCTGCACACCGCATTAACCAGCACAATGTATTTGTGCATAGTTGCGCACTGCGCTAACCAGCGCAACCACAACATATTTGCGCATAGCTGCGCACCACACTAACCAGCGAAACGCCGGGCAACCTCGAGCAACATCGAGCAACGTTGAGCAACGTCGGGCAAAGTCGGGCAAAGTTGAGCAAAGTTGGTTAAACACGGCTACATCTCCTTTACTGTACCTTAACCAGTCAGGTCTGCCCAGTAGGAAAATAGAAAGCAATGACAGGGCTCAAAGTCAGGATACTGTGCACTATAGTCACAGTACTTATCCACTAAGCCATGACAGCATTTCATAAACGTGCACTTTCAACAGACACATATCTATCAAAGGAATTTTAAACATTGCCAACATCAGCCAAGCAGGTGTGCCTACAGCTGAGTTTTTCCAAAACTGGCCAATCACAAATAAGTACGGGAAATAGGGCATATTTATGATCCACAGGCAGGAATACTTGCTATAACTGGTTGTAGCTTCCTTCTGCAGTCAGCATGGCCGGTGTTGGAGAAGGCACTCGATTTAGAGTGCAACACTTGGGCATCAAGGAGTCCAAAGTAATGGTTTGGTTCCTTGTCCATAATCATGAGGAAAGACTCCTGTGGGGCCAGTACCAGGGTACCCAATATACAACGGAGGCCTGAAATAGTCATGCCCATGATCTCACCAGTGCCACTGGTGTTCCTCAGACTGGTGAGCAAGTCAGGCACCATTATTCTGACCTGAAGCGATGTAGGGAGGATCAACTGGACCAGTGGATCCAGGAATCCCGTACAATGCATAATGCCCCAGTACTGAGTAAGTAGTCATTGTATTAAGTACTTAGGAATTGCTATGCTTGTCTATTCTATGGATAGGTATGTCTCAATATCACTGCATTTACTTCACAGCTGCAGGTGTCCAGGCTATGAACCAGCAAGTCCAAGAACATAGGCTGCAAAGGCTGCGTCATCAGGCAGGTTAGTAATTATTCTGCATGTACTTTTATATAAAATAAATGAAAGAGCCTTCAAAAAGTCTTTTAATCCAATAAATAAAGGTGTAATAATCCTTTAATAAATGTATGATTCATGGAGTGCGTCTGTGTCATTTTCTTTGATATGTTGTTGTACTGTTGCATTCTACAAATAGTAGTGTTGCATTAAGCAGTGTTAACCTACACTTGGGTAGACCTATATAACGTGGATGAAGGGAGTGCCAGTAGCTTGTATGCTTATGTACAGCCCTCAACTGTTGGTTCATGGCCAGCATGTACAGGTTAATCTGGCACATGAGTAGCTTGGTATTGTATTCCCCAGAAATGTCAGTATGCTGCCAGAAATGTAGGGAGCTGTTAACATATAACTGATAATTTCACCTGTGCATATCTAGATAATTCAAAAGGAATGACAAGCAAAGTAAAGATAATCTGTTTAATATAATACACTGAAGTGCTTTTCCAACGTTACAAACACGAACTTCATCAGATAAGGAGCAGATGCTGAAATACAGTTTAAGTAGTAAAAACAAAAAATCACCTGATGCATCAATTAGAACATTAAAGGCATATTACCTATCCTTGAAAACGTACTTTCTTAGAAACTTTCTATACTTTATAAGTCTATTTATTTAAAAAATAAATTATTAAAATAGTATTTAGAATTACTATTGTCAAAACATAATCAGAATGATCAAGTTTTAAAAAACAAATTTTAAACAAATATTTAAAACTAATGTTAGACAAAATGCTTTAAAAGAACAGCAGCATGGAAAGCATTAACATATTTTGAAATATTGTGAAAAATTATATACTAGCCAAAATTACATGTGAACGAAGTGGTTGAATATACTAAATCTGTAGTATGAAATTATTCCTTTGTAATTCCTATCTAATAAGGCTTTTAAGTTTTAACAAAGCCATTATAGAACACATATCATGTAGACCTGGCCAGTTATATGCGTACAATCTAATTTGCCATATCTGTTCTTGTTTTTCTAATTCAATTTCTAAAGGGCCACCTCTAATATTAGGTATTAGCTGATCCAACACCCAAAATTTAAATGTATGTGTGGGATGTTCTGAAACATGTTTAGCTAATGCATTATCTTGTTTGGATTTATTTATATTATAAACATGTTCGTAGATTCTATCTCTTAATCTACGAATAGTTTTACCCACGTAAAAACATGGGTAGAACTGGCATATAGCTACATAAACAACCATTTTGGAGTTACAGTTATTTTTATTCTTACTTTTTAACTCCAGGTTATTAATAGTTATGGAATTACCCACTAGAATATATTTACAATAGGGACAGGAACCACAGCTTTGCATAGCTTTATTGGTACCATTATGTTTAGTGTTGTTGATACCTTCCAATAGTTGTTTGAAATTCCTGTCTCTTCTTATAGTAAATCTTGGTGGTTTACCTATTTTATCTATTAATTCCTTACTTTCTTTTAAAATATTCCAATTTTTAGATACAATACCCTTTAAAAAATAAAAATCGGAATTGAAAGTTAAGGTCAAGCTATATTCAAAGGAAAAGGTTTTTCCTTTTTCCTTACCATTAATAACCAAACTCTCTGTATCACAAAAGGAGTTCTCTACTCCATTACTTATTATTTATTGAGTTTGTGTTTCACTAAATCCATTAACAATTGGTTTATAAAAGCCCCTATGTCTCTTATCATAAATTTTGTCTATTATTTTATCCAGAAATACCATTGGGTATGCCCTTCTAAGGAACATATCCCTTAAATTCCTGCATTCCACATAAAAGTCATCATCTCTTGTAACCATTCGTGCTGCCCTTACTAACTGTCCTTTGACCACGGACTTTTTCTGAAACATAGGGTGAGCACTGGAAAAATGTAGGAAAGTATTAGAATAAGATGGTTTTCTGTAAATCTTTGTTTCATATTTTTTATCAATATTGTTTTTAATTAGGAGCACATCCAAATAGGCAATTTGTTTTTCTTCAAAGTTGTATATAAAATGAAGAAAATCGGTGCTTGCATTAAAATATTCAACAAGATCTTTTGCCATATTAATATTTCCTTTCAATAATATGAATATGTTGTCTAAATATTGAGTATAGTACGCAATTTGGGAATTAATGTTCTCATTACTAAAAATATAATTCCTTTCCCAATAATTCATAACCAAGTTAGTAAAACTTGAACCGCAGGGTGAACCCATTGCCACTCCGCTCTTTTGGTGAAAAAAAATTGTTATTAAACGTTACGTAATTATGTGCTAGTACTATATTCAATAATTCCTCTACTAAGAATAGTTCCGATAGAGGTGCACCCTTTTCTTTTAAAATCAATATTGTCCATTCAATACCCAATTCTTGTGGTATAGAGGTATAGAGGTCTTTCACATGAATTGTAAGTAAATTAACATGTTCATTGAAACTAATCTCATTAATTTTCTGTAAAAAGGACCAGGAATCCTTACATATACATGTTTCGAGGCTTACATATTTTTTAAGTATCCCATCAACTACTTTCGCACAGGCATATATTGCACTATTCCTACCATTTACTATAGGCCTGAAAAGGGGATCATTCAGGTCCTTATGTATTTTTGGCACTCCGAAAATTTCTGGAGCTGTAGGGGATGGCATAATTAGGTAGTTATACAAATCAATATCTATTCTCTGCTCTATAAACAGGTAATTTATATAAATTTTAATTCTGTTAATAGCCTGATTGTATTCATTTAAAGATGTTTGTTCATAGGACTCAGACGACAACATTAATTCAATTTTGTTTTCATAATCTATCTGGTCCATGAAAACCAGACCCCCACCCATATCTGGCTTCATAATACGTACTCTAGCTTCTTTCAGATATTGAATTCATTTGAGTTCTTCATTTGTCAGATTATATCTACCAGTGTTATTCCTTCTTACACAGTCCATGTATCTGAAATCAAGCTCACAAACTTTCTCAAATGTATGCAGAGAATTATGTAGAGGTGGATTATAAGTACTAGCAATTTTGTATTCATTCCTATTCATCCTATCTACATCCGCCAGTAAGAATGCCAAATTCAGTTTTCGCACATACATTTTTAAATCTAAGATACATTTCGTGAATTATAGTTATGTAAATGTTCTCTGCATGGCAACAACGAAAAGGCTATCAGTGCTGGTAATTCTTTAACAGTATGCTTATTAAAGCTTACTTGCATCTTACAATCTTCGACAAACTTACCTAATGGTCATTAAAGCATTGCTACTTAAGCACAGAGCAACAGGACACTGCAACAGCATGCATTTCCTGAATAATAAGAAGCATAAATCAACAGTATAAAAATATGCCAATAAACCAGAACATTCTGCAAAGTCAAGGGCAGATGAAAAGCCACGGTCGTACTTGTGGTCTACCTTGGATGGGGGAATACTCTGCACACTTACACTGCATAACTACTCTGCCTTCCTTGGACACAATCAGAGCCACTACAATGGGGAGTGGGGTGCAACAAGTATGTCACAATTTGAAATGTCTCTGGCTGATGGTGATGGCTCTGAATCTGGAAAAAGCCATACATAGAACTAGAAGTGGGACACAGGCCCAAAAATAAGGACAATTTTTAAATATTGCTCTTGTAAACTTAGAAAGATAATAGAACAGTAGTAGGTCTTGCATTAGTATGAATTCTCTGACGGGTATGAAATCTGAAACTCAAGTGTCGGACATTATTTTCTAAATTCAATCTTTAATGATTTGCCACTAATTTGCCAGAAAACCACAATTTTATGAAAAACAGACCAAAAATGTGAAGTAAGAATATAAAACTGACACACAATACAGTTGGGAACCTGTCAAAGAAGGGACACCTTTTTAATATTAACACTGTTAACTTGAGCAGCTAACCAAATAAGAGCATCTACATGCATTTCTGATCATTACAGTTATATATAATTGTAAACCCTCCGTGTTTTCTTCTAAAATTTCCATTTTGAGGGGGGATTATTAGGGGGAGAGCAACATTTTGAGCCAAAATTGGGGACAGTTGAGAGGTTTGAATATTCCTAATTCTATAAAGCGATTTGCACGTACCTCTCATTCTCTTAATTCTGGAAATCTGGACAAGGCCAAATATACTGGGGGAACATACAAACAATACTAAAAATTGCTCTTGTATAAACTCAAGACAGTTGATAGAATAACAGGTCTTGCTTTACCATGCATTTTTCTGAAGGTTATGATATCTGAAATTCAATGTCTGTCATTTAGTGACTTCATTCTTAAATGATTTACCAGAAAACCACACATTTTATGAGGAACAAACCCAAAATAAGAAGCAAATATCTATTCATTCTGCAAAAATATGGACAGCTGAGAGATATAGTTCAGCTGGGGCTGTCTGAGTTTGCTGCCCTTCCCCCCTCACAAAATCATGGTCGAATGGAGCCTCCCCACTGCAGCCATTCCAATGTCCCATTCCTTGGTTATTTTGCCCCATTTACCATAAACACTGTAATGTGCATACTGCTTTACTTCTGCAATGATTTGGATTTCATTTAAAAGTTTTATTTTGCGTTTTATAGCACAAACCCTAATAGATATCTGCTAAACAAAGCAATGCAGTCTCACAATAAAATAGACTTAGTATTAAAACTTCTCTGCCCTTGAAACTCACATGTATTGAAACAGCATTGAAACCCACATTCAAAGAAAATACATTTTGCCAGTGGCAGATAAAGATTAACTTTGGGCTGTTTTCAAATCATAGGCCACTTGAACATGAAATGTACACATGCTCTTTGATATACCTTCCTGATTGTATTAAATTATATTCCTTGTACAATACAGTGCAGTTGTTAGAGGGCATTTTAAATTTATTGTTTTGAACATTTTTCCAGGAAACAATGAAACAGAATGCATGCACCAATGACAAAACTGACCAGTTAAGAACATTTCCATCATAAAAGTCTACTCAACCTTCTACAGTCCAAGAGTAGGACAAACTGTTTGTCCCACTCTTCAGTTTTTTTATGTGTTCATTCAACATATTTTAAAGAAACTTCTTCTTTACTACAAAAAATAAACAAATAAATACTGGAACAGCTCCCCTGTTAGAGTGGCGCCTTACGGGGCCACCTAGTTGGCCTATGCCTAAGGCCAGCTATGACATCACAGTAAGTCTTTCTAATTCAGATACTTCTCTTTCACTGTTGTTATTTCCCAGTGAGGGACATAGTGCAGACAGCATTCTAACTGGGGAAGCCACATATTAATGCAGCAGAATGGGGAGCAGTTTAAGATAATTAGTCTATGCTATCTGCCATTAATGGTGGCAGCATTAGTCATATGCTATCCCCCATTATTGTCAATGGTACTAGTCATACGCTATCTCCCATTAATGGCAATGGCTCCTGACTAACTCAGAAGAGTAATCTGAGAATTGCTCTGTCAAGTTAAAATTGTCGCTTGGAGGAAAACGTAAATGCTATCTTTTGAAGTTGTTCACCCATTCACTTCTATGCCAGTAATCATGGTACTAGTAAATACCTGTAGATATAGCAGAGCTGTGTGTGTGTGTGTGTGTGTGTGTGTGTGTGTGTGTATCTGTAGGGGTATGGATGATGCTGACTTGATATGTGTATCTGTGTGTGTGTGTGTGTGTGTGTGTGTGTGTGTGTGTGTGTGTGTGTGTGTGTGTATTTGTGTGTCTGTGTGAGTCTGCATATGTGTGTGTGTGTGTGTGTGTGTGTGTGTGTGTGTGTGTGTGTGTGTGTGTGTGTGGGTGGGTGTATGCGTGTGTGTGTGTGTCTGTGTGGGTCTGCGTGTGTGTGTGTGTGTGTGTGTGTGTGTGTGTGTGTGTGTGTGTGTGTGTGTCTGTGTGTGTCTGTGTGTGTCTGTGAGTGTGAGTTCGTGCATGCATGGGTGTGTCATTAAGTGATTCTGTGAGTGTGTGCAAGTGTGTAAGGACTTTTTTGTGGGTGCTTTCTGAATCCACTCTACATCTGAATCCCAGACAGTTATTTAAACAGAACTGCAAACAAAGCAATCCAAAGTCATATGGCTCAATCTTAACTTTGCAATTTAAGATCAAATTTTGCTATTGTCGTAAAAAGGCAAAAAATGTTAAAGAAAAAAATAAAATTTAGAAAACTCTAAGAAATAATTTTGTGTCTCTTTAATCAGTGAAACTTCTGAAAAATAACATGGGACTTTGTGCTGATCAGAAATACAGAAAGTAATTTCTTAACGATTGTCTGAAAATTCTTGTAATTTGTTCTTTTGCCAGCTGTGCCATTTAATGCAAAAACACAATCAAATGTTTTCATATGTGCATCTAGTGTACTACTAGCACATTTGGTTATTGGGGTAACATGGGAGGGTGAGACTGCAAACCAGCACATGGGACCATATATCTGAAGGGAAAAATGTAAAATGAGAGCTCGCCTTCAGGTATTGGATACTTCAAGAGACAGTGCCTTTCCTCTGTTGTGCACAATCTGGCATCCAGTCTACAGAGGATACCTACTAAGAGACATTTTTTTTTCTCTAGAGTGTCCTACAGATTCAATATTTGCTTTCCTTATAACTTTAAATAGTTCTGGCTACATAAGTTGACTGTCTATTTCAGCCACACCCATCTTTCCTGATGTAGTTTTGTGTACAATTTCCATGCTTTGGCTGACAACTTCTGCATTTCTTGCCTAGCTTTCCTCCTTTTCCACCTTCAGGGTCACTCACATTCTATTTTCCTGCTACAGAATGAGTTACCTGATCATGTTCTTCTGTCTGATCCAACTTTTCCAGATCAGAGATAATCCTCAAGGAATGTTTCAAAGTAGGAAGCCCTTACAACTACGTCAAACTCCTGGCATACCTGATACATGGCTACTGTTCTTAATATTCCACATCTCTTTACCTACAGCATCATATTTTCAGTCTAGGGTAATTCTTTACTTCATTACCATAATCTTTGCAACTTTATCCCTCCTGAATTTTAGTTATTGCATTTAATCCACTGTGCCAGTATTCATATGTTTTACTTTTATTTTTTTGTGTTTACTGCTTTGTACCACTGAAATGTATTGTTTTTGTTTAATGTATGTGTGTTAGATGTTTGCAGTACATTTACTCAGATAAAGGACACTTACACCAACACTCATCATACAGACTCACACAGTCACACACAGGCATGTACACACACACACACACACACACACACACACACACACACACACACACACACACACACACACACACCGGAGCTCACCAGCTGTAGAATATCAGTCACCCCTGTGATAGCGAGCATGTAGTAAATCCAGCTCAAAGTGTCACTCACACTGTAGATATCAGTCACCCCACTAGAAATATCCAACGAGCATCTATTACATCCAACTCCAAGTCGCCTGCACAGTCAAATCCAAATCCAGCCCCACGAGAGCTCAAAACTCACCTCACCTTTCTTCTGATTGGTCTAGCCTGCAGCTGCAGCAGTCCGGAGCTCCACTATTCTGTGCGGCCATCACCACACAGACTTCTGGCCATCTGCGGGGCAGAGATGACTTCCCCTCTATCCGGACTGCTGAGAAAGGCAGTCTGAAGTTCAGACTGAGTTCCCAGTGTGTGAGCGCATGTGCGAAGTTCCAGGACTCATGATTTTTAAATGTTTTTTTTTTTCTTTTCTTTACTTTTTTGTTTGTTTTCTTTTTATTTCCTAGGTGGGGGGTCTGCAGTCCTGCAGTCCCATAGCATGAGCCGCTCCTGGCTTGATGTATATCTGCTGTGGTTAGGTGGTGCATCATGCTGCATACAGTGTGCCAGGTACTCTTGTATAGTCTTATATAGAGATTTAATGTTGTTGCTGTGCAAAACATGGTTCATTAGATAGAGAGTGAGCAAGGCACTTTCAAGCAGTTACAGTGTTTCACTCTCGGTTAGCTTATAGGTTGCTATATATGGAAGTTCAGTGATATCTGTACTGTATAATGTTAAATGTGCCATATGACTTTCTCAGACATATTTTTGTATTTATGTCTTCCAGGGATCATGGCCCATCGCAGGAACCCCAGTTACAGTAGTGCTGAAGACGGTATCATTACTAGCAGTATGATTCAGCACTACCATCTCATGTTCTCAAGAACCAGCCAGGACCAGCAGGAACGTACTGCAATGTGGCAAGATGCTATTCACAGGGTCAATGAGGTAGGCCTGCATAACCGGACATATGAGGAGGTACGCCACCACTGCAGTGATCTTCTCAGACATGTCCATCAGTGTGACGCTGATGTGTGTAGACAACAGCTTGCAACAGGAGGTGGTGTTAATATCTATCCCCCTTCACCAGAGTGGAGGAGCTGCTCCTGAGCCTGGTGGCACCTGCCCAACAACAGCAGCAGACATACACCATGATGGAGGTTGGAGCCACCCAGCAAGCACACATGGAGCATGCAGGTAACATGGCATATGTGTAGACTATTGTTATTTGTATTGGTAGATCATGCATATGTGAGATGTGGAGTGTGTCTTTCAAAGATGTGGAGCCTGTTGTTGTGCAATACTGATCATTTGGAACATAATCTGTAGCCCTGTGAATGTAAACTGTTGTTGTACTGTAAGATTGCAAACACACAGTAGCAATGCCACAGTTGTGGCCACTGACAAACTGTCTCATCTCTATGTAGGTCCCTCTGGGGTGACATCAAGGCGGTGGACAGATGCTGGTGAGTGTGTTCTACATTTATTATTGTAAATAAAAAGTGCATGTCATAGTTAAGGTGTAGGCCATGTACACATGTAACACACCTACCCATAATGCATGCTGTGCATGTTTGGTGTAAGAGCATGTACATCTCACTAATGTGATTAGCTGCCTCAAACACATGCAATACCCAGTCCATCTCAAACAAATGTGGCTAGACTGTAGTGACCATTGGATAGGTACAGTTGATACTCAACATGCACATAACATATACATCTATGTCATACACAGAGCATTTTAACATGCTACACATAAAGGATTCCCAAACCGTCTGTAAAGACACACTCCAGTATCCAAAATCTCATCCACACATTACACATAATATACCTGAGGGGTAGAGGCCTATCCAAGGGCATTTAAACACTCTGCAACACACTATACTGTCATGTCAGGGAATGCTCCTTAATGGCCTCCTTACAAACTCATGTGACAACTGGTTGTAAAATGGTGAATTTAGCCAAGGTAGTACAGTTCTGACAGCATGATTAGTGCTGGTTTGTGAAACATTTGTAGCCTTGAGTGACCACCTGATGCTTCATGATGATGGCCTATGTTACTATACCCCATCCAGTTATTGTAACCACAGTAATACACATAGCTGTCATTGCTACACATGATAATGATGCATTTGTGCACACATATGCAGCTCTAAACAGTATGCATACCAATCATCATTTGCACAACTGACACATATATGTCTTGTGATGCTATTGAGTGGCTAGGTCATATGACACATATTGTGTATGTGTAGTGTTTAAATATGCAGTTGTGTTTTAGCAGGCCATGTCATGGATGACACTGGCATGTCCACAATATGATCTACACTCACCATAAGTACCGTACATTCGGTATGTGGCCGAATGGTATTTCATCAATTATCCATGCACCACTGATGATGTTGTATGAATACTCATCATGCTTGTGCTAAAAATGTGTCCACAATTATTTGCTAAAGACACAGAGGCTGTAATCAGCATTGGATACCTATCTGAGACACAGATACACATCCAGCAGTGGTATGTACACCTGTGAGTTATGGTGCACAGTACATTACAGGGTTATGAATTCCTGCACAGCAATGCTGTGTCCATGTATGCATTGTGTTCCAGGGGGAGGGCCATCACCTAATAACAAAACACATGCATCAAAGCCCTGTATACTGTTAGTAACAAGGACTGACTACACTTGCACTGCATGCTGTTGAGCAACACATGTCCTGAATGCTGACATGTGTGATATGACTGTTTTGCTTGTGATACTGTACCCCACCATCAAGTACTATTGTGTATGTTCTGTGATTGCTGGTGTTGTGTGTCTGCTTTAGGGAGGAGTGTACTTTTGTGTTTGTGCATGTGTTATGTGTGCATGTGTACATGTGTGCAGGTGTGCATGTGTGCATGTGAGCATGTGTGCGTGTGTGTATGTGTGCACATGTGCATGTGTTCTGAAGTCATGTTTTAGTCTTAAGGTGTGTTTCCTGTTTTCCTCTCACAGGTGCCGAGGTGGGGCTGGTTCAGTACCGCAGGGAACCTGATGTCACTGAGACAGACAGTGATGATGAGGATAGGTGTGTTGAGGCACAGGCAGGTTTGTCAGGGTCTGTTGTTGGGCCACCAATTGACAGTACACAAGTCTCCACCCCATCCATGCATACAGTTGTACTGCCTGTACAAACATCATCACCATTGCCCTTAGCTAAGGGACAGTGTACGGGTGGCACTGGCCAGGACAGTGTGGTATCTATGGCACATGTATCAGGACACAGCAGCCATAGCCAGATGTTTGGAATGGTACCACATAGGCAGATGCCCAGGGGTTTTCATCAGAGCACTGCTGGTCATCATGCCCCTGGCAGACGTGCCACATCTCTTTCTAAAACACGCATGTTCCAGGCTGTCATGGAGGCACAGACATGAATGGAGCAGTACACCAGACAGGGGCTAAGGGCACAGAGGGCTTATAACACCTCTGTAAATGACAGTATCCATGACCTAGCAGGTGCCATACGTAACTACACTGAGGTCATTGATAGACGTTGGGGTGAGACACTGAATGTCCTCCACAATGTCATGTCCATGTGTCAGGACAGTGTGGGATGGTTGAGATATCGAAGTGGACGTATGCCAGCAACATCAGCAGCTGGAGGTCGCCGTGTACATCCAGCAAGTCACAGCCACTCCCGTAGTGCCAGTACCAGCCTCAGCAATGTTGGGGGGCCTGTTGAAAGACCATCCTAGCAGACCATGTGCACGTGCCTCTGGCCAGTCCCAGCAGGGACCTGGATCCAGTGGACATATATCAACCTCTTTGGACAGTACCCAATCTGGATTAGTACCTGATACTGTCTGTAGCACTCCTGCCAGGCACAGGTTCTGTATCCATGGCCAGAGATGGTGATCTGTAAAGCCTGCCAGGTACAGTCTGTAGCTGTCTCACAAATTCCCATATATGGCAGCCACATGGTGGAACTGTGTGCATGCAGACACACACACATAAACCAGATGCCTAGGGCAAACACATACCCGCACACATTACATCAATATTGGCCCATAACAGTACTCATGACTCTCACACACACACTCACACACACATGTCAATTGTATGGCTCAGTGTAGGCCTCTGGCAAACCAACAACACACCCTGTGCATATAATGAAACCTGTGCCACCTCCTGTCATCTGTAACATTGATGCAGGAACAGGCTAACATGGTGCTGATGCACAAGGTGATTTTAATAAAGTATAACAATGGTTGGATGTGTAGCATTTTGTCAGCAGTAAAGTGTAATGATATCCTTGAAGGTGTAGCTGAGCAGGCATGATGCATTAAATCTGTAATTAGCAATGTTGTATTGTTTGCCCATGTGCCACTTGGCTGATGTGTGTAGTTGTGTCAGCATGCGTTATACAGTGGACAGTAAGTGTGGGGTGTGTGCAACACAGGTTTGCAGGTGTCCATTTGTGAACATGGTGGAGGTGCACTGTCTGTATGTGCATGCATATTGGACACATGGGCAGGGTGACATGCCCTGTATTGGCCAATGTTAACACTCTATAGCTTCTGTTGGTGGCCAGTATGCATTGTACTAAACACATTTTGGAACTTGAGTACGCATGTGTGTGTATGACATGGGTTGACAATGCTGTGGGTGATGCTATTGTTGCTATCTGTCATTGGTTTGCATTACTAAGATTAACACTGTCCTTTAGTAATGCACACTGTTCACCTACAGGGTTGCATGGACCGTGCTATCACAAACACAAGAAATTCTCACTTATACAGTAAAAGTGCATTAGTCTCATGGACCCCTGCCATAAACTAAATATATAACAGAAAGTGTGAAGTTGTACCAAAAAAGAGTTACATAGCAAGAAGGGATAACCTCTCTGGTCAGTATCATTGGGAAAATACAATCCCTCAATAAACATACAAGGCAAGCATCAAAATACAAAATGGCAAGGATTCCAAAGACAACACTAAAGCTTTCTTTAGTGTTGTGTATAATCTACAGGGGAAACCTCAGATTGAGTCACAGTTAATGTAAATGGTCACAGAGTACACTTATCTGACTGACATTACCAATTTCTTGTCAGACAGTTTGAATGCGGATTTCACCACCCTGTCGTTGCACAAGGGCCACATTTTTGGACCTGAAGAATGTAAAACTTGATGATTCACAGACAATCTAGTTAAAATATCTCTTTACCAAAGTCCAAACCACAGTGGCAATGGTACTGGACAGTGTCCCTGGCTGTGTCATACACAAGCTGACATATGAAGTCACCACTCACCTAAACACTCTGTCCAGATGCAGCCTCTATACAGGTTACATACTTGTGGAATGATGCACGGTAATGGTGTTCACAGTCCACAAGGGTTGAGCTACAACTTCTTCTTCTTCTTCTTCTCCTTTTGGATGCTCCCATTAGGGGTCGCCACAGTAGATCATCTATTTCCATGTCTTTCTGCCCTCTGCATCTTGCGCTGTCACGCAATCCACCTGCATGTCCTCTCTCACCACAGCCATAAACCTCATTTTAGGCCTTCCTCTTTTCCTGTTACCTGGCAGCTTCATCCTTAGCATCTATTTCACAATATACTCTGCATCCCTCCTCAGCACATGTACAAACCAACTTAATCCTGCATATCTGGCTTGGTCTACTAACCTTCAAACCTGGGCTGACCCTCTAATATACTTATTCCTAATCCTGTCCACCCTTGTCACACCCAGTGCAAATGTTAACATAAATTGATGATAGAGCTACAACAGATCCTGGAAACACTCACCCTGTAAGTCAGACAAATGTTATCTGGAAGGCTATGGAGCACAGCATTATGGAACTCATTAACAGAGACATTATGAACCTGCAAACACTGCGCCATACCCACTTAAGTTCTCTAAAGGCCAGATCATGGCTCCTACACCTAGTAGACTTCAAGCCAGTTAACAAGGCTGTAGGTGAGGGAGGGGTGGTCCACACAGCCAAGCTATTGCTCACCAGCAATTCGTACCCATCCCACATTCTGATATTATACATATCCTTAACAGACTGACCATAAACGATTGTTAGATGATGGATTGACAACTGACGCACAGATGTAGGACACACAGTAACATTTGCAGCCTCCATGTACAATTCTATGCCAGTAACAAGTGGTATTCACCTGCACTAAGTCCTGGAACCACTCCTGTTTGGCATATAGCTTTCTTAGGTACAAGCAAACACAGTAGGGATATGTCTGCCCACGTTTGATGAAAATGCATACTGTGGGCTATACTTTATTCTCCAGATGACACACACATCCATCAAAAGGGTATCATAGAGACAGATACCTGGTGTCAAACTTATGCTGTAAAGCTATAAGCCAGAGAAGGCATAGATATCCACTTTTAGAAAACAAAGTATCCCTAGAGTACAACATAGGTAGTAGCCCCCAAAATGTGGAACAGGTACTAATGTATACATAGAACCATGTGTTTAGTCATCTCTCCTTTGATAATCACATTACCAAAGGGTTTTGGAAATCCTTCTGTGGAGCACATAAGCAATAAAGGGTTTGCATGCAGATCTACAGAGGTTGTTGCACACCTGTAATGATTAGTCATATTTGCCAGACTTTGCTTGCTTTGGAACAGGATTCAAATATACCTCAAGCGTAAACCCTCACTCACACTCTTCAATAGAAACTGTGATGAGTGGATGTGAAACAGAAGACATAGCCCAGGGATCATTGCAGTGGCTAAGCTTGTCACTTGCGTACAGAAGTGACCTAAGGTCTGGAAAGTGCCAGCATGCTCTGGCAACGATAACAGATGTATTCATGGAGAAAGCAGAGCACCCACCTATGAAATAATTGAGGTCACATGTATGTATATGGCTTTGCCCCACAGCTACCTTACATATGTAATGCACATATAGTTGTCATTGTGATATGTCATAAACTAGAAAAATCAAAACACACTCCGCATTGACCAACGGTGTCTCATATTCTCACAGTCAGCAAGTGCAAGATTCAAATTTCTTTCTAAGTACATTTTGATACTATAGCAGTATACATTTACACGACGAGCTATACACATTTTTGGGATTTCATTTTTCCACAGGTATTTTTGTAGGATGGTGACATTATCAGACTTGTCAAAGATGAGTACACCACTTTTAAGGGGTGTGAGTAGTCTCCAAAATGGTTGCTCCTTGTCAGGGAAACACACACACTCACAGTTGGCAAGTGCAGGATTCAAACCCCTAGCTAATTACATTATGATAATACAACAGTACGCATTTACACGAAGCACTATACATATTACAGGGATTGCACCTTTCCACAGGTATATTTGTAGGATGGTGACATCATCAAACTTGACAACGATGAGTATACCACTTTTAAGTGGTGTGAGTAGTCTCCAAAAAGGTTGCTCTCTCCCCAGGGAGAGACAGACATACACAAACACAGTTGGCAAGTGCGGGGTTCATATTCCAAACTAAGTACATCTTTACACTTCAGCAAGCAATATGGAGTTACAGGGTGCAACACAGACATTACTTGCTGACAGTTTGCCCAAAGGTTTTTTCCACATTTGCTAACCTCAGCAGGCTTATCATACTAGGTGTATTGTAAGTGCATTGTATGCATAGGCCATGACCATATCATATATGGGTTGATGCACCACATGCTGGCACACAAAGGGTCAAACCAGTGGCTAAGCTCTGTCAACCCAATACTGGACAATACAGTCAGGAGGAGTAGGGTCATACAACCACAACACCAACTGTCTCACATAGACCTACAATATAAGCACCAGCAAAACACACACAAAAATACACATTACCATACTCGGAGAATACAAATATTAATCTGAAAAAGAGAGAGTGTCCTCTTAAGCAGACAAGCAAGCAACATGCACCTCCAAGCACACGCCAGAAAACACATAATGCACCAAAGCAGTGTGCCTCACAACAGGCCCTAAGGCAATACAACATACCCAACACACTAGTAATAGGTGACTTCATAGTCAAGCACACAGATGTTCCACTCACTCGGCTGGATAAAGGGAAGGTTACTGGCAGTTGTCTGCCAGGTGCTATGATCCGCCACATAACACAAGCACTTACATCACTCCAGAACAGGTACATATATGACGTGTTCTTTGTACATGTCAGTGTGAATGATCTGAGACATACCTCCCAGGACAACATGACAAGAGATATATAGTAGCTCTATGATCATGTAGCCCAGGCTGGTATGACCCTGACCTTGAGTAACATCTTACCTTCACCTACATTATACTGCAATATAACAGAAAGATGATAAACTTCAACAATTGGCTGAGCTTCTGGTGTCATTCAAAGGGGATCCAATCTCTGTCTGCCTGTGATGACATGATAGACAAGCCTCGTTGCTTCGCTACAGATGGTTTGCACCTGTCGCCCCTATGCTTCTGAATACTGGCCAAGGCTCTTGCTGTCCCCATATTACCTTTTTTAGGCAAGGCTCAAAGATTCATAGGTTCATAGGTTCATAGGCAGGTACTAGGCTATCGGCCCTGGGGCCTATACAAGCCCAGCCAAAAGGTGCCCTGGCTTTTGCCACCCAAGAAATTTATTTTCCTGTGCCACTGTCGAGCAGAGACACAGAAGTGATCCCTGGGGTGAATTTCCTATTTCCCATCCAATCATCAAGATTTTTCTTGAAGAGTGCTAATGAGGAGCTTTGTTTGATATAGATAGGTAATTTATTCTGGAGTATGGGAAGTCTCTGGGACAGGAATAAATCCCTCCAACATGTTCTATCTACTGTGGTGACAAGGTTTAGGTCCCTAGAACATGTAGCTCAGAGGGATTGGGATTTCTTTAAGTGGAGCATGTCCAACAGCTCTGTGTTTGACATAGCTTTGCATGTTAGGCAGAGATCACCTCTGGGTAGGCTATATGTGACAGAGTAAAGCTGGAGTGTTTTGAGATGGTCTGTGTAGGGCATGTGTTTGAGGCTGGTAATCCTCTTTGTGAGGTATTTTCTGCGGCCTTTCCAGTTGTTGTAGATGTCTTGTGAGGTACATACCAAAAGGGGCATTGTCCTCTATAATAGATCTAATGAGTGATGAGTAGAGGGGAACAATGACCTCTTTTTTTCTGCATGAGAAACCTTTTGTGATGAGGTGTGCCACGTAGAAGGATTTCCTGACTACTGTGGCGATGTGATTATCAAAGGAGAGACTACTGTCCACCTGTGTCCCAAGGTCTCTTATCACACTTTCAGTGTTAAGTATACTACCGCCTATGTTGTAGTTCATAGGTACAGAGTTTTTAACAAAGGGGATGACAATGCACTTTTTGGCATTGAGCTTGAGGCCATGGATTTGACACCAGGCATCTGTCTCAATGAGGCCCTTTTGTAGGATGTCCACATCGTTAGTAATTTTGATTATGGCTCCTAGTTTGCTGTCATCTGAGAACTTCATTAGCCAAAGACCTTCTGTGTTAGCCTGTACTTCAGGGAAGTAGACACCAAACAGGACAGAACACAGGACTGAACCCTGTGTTACTCCACTTGTCACTGGTCTGAAGTTGAATTTGGAGTCTGCTACTTTCACAGTGTGGGTACTGTCAGTGAGCCAGTTGGCAACCCATTTTGTGACATAGGGATTTATACCTAGTTTAGAGAGTATATCTATAATTCCAGAGTGGGGGATGGTGTCAAAAGCCTTGGCAAGATCTATCTAGGCTGTGTGAACCACCTTACCCTTGTCTACGGCTTTGGTGACTGCTTCAAAGAAGTCTATCAGGTTTAGGAGACATGATCTGCCTTTTACAAACCCAAACTGGTTGTGGTCCAGAGTTTGGAGATTACCAATGTCTTTGTTTATAAGTTCCATGATGATACGTTCCATGGCCTTGCAGACCAGGCTCATCAGGCTAATGGGGCGCTAGTTCCCGAGGTCTGGGGTGGATCCCTCTTGTGTAGTGGGATAACCGTCACTGTGCGCCATTCAGCAGGCACAAAGCCTGAGGTGAGGCTATGATTGAACATGGTACTTAGGTGTGGTGCCAGTTTGTTCTGTAGTTCATGTAGAATGCAGCCTGGGATGTTGTCTGGTCCCATGGATGCTGTGTTCCTGGCTTTTTACCTGTTCAGCCGTGATGACAGCAACTTTGCATTCTTCCGGTATAGAGATGGGCTCTTTAATGGGTGAGAGGGGGGTAAAGTTAGCACTGAACCTATCTGCCAGGATTTTGGCAATGTCAGTTGGGTGTGTATATTTAGTGCCATTGTGCTGTAACTCAGAGCAGATCTGAGTGTTGCCATTGAGATTTTTGACATAGCTATAGAATGCTCTGTGATTGTCTTTAGAATCAGTTGCAATTTAGTTTTCATAACTAGCTTTGGAGGATTTTATCAGGGATTGCAGCTTCTTACTGAGGCTGACCAGGGAGCTCCTCCACTCATGGGATTTTACCCTCTTCTGCAACAGTTTCTTCCTTTTGTTGTACAGTTTGTTTATGGCAGGGGACCAACAGATTGGCTTCCTTTCCTTGGTTCTGTTTGGGATAGCACAATCCATGCACTCATGTAAGTGCTTATAAAGTGCAATTGTGTAGGATTCAGTAGTCATAACTGTATTGTCCATCTGCATGGGTGTCATGATGTTCACCACTTCTGTCTTAAGAAGCATGAAGTTGGCTTTGGATAAATATTTTAACAGGGTTTCCTTAATGGGGAGTGGGGGAAGAATGTGGATATGTAGGGTGATTCACTTATGGTCGGATTGGACCAATGAGGCATTGACTTCAGGTGTGGAACACTGGTCACTCAGGACAAACCAAACCCCGTAAACAAAAAAATAACCACAAAGTGAGCTAAATGCTACTCATTGCCAGAAGTCTCAGCCTCCAAATGCACACACTCGAGGCACTTCTCAGTATGGAGAATATTTATATATGTGCAGTAACAGAAACCTAGTTCAAGCCTCCAGAGAGCACACCAGCATTACCAGGATACTACTCATTCCATAACTTCCAGCATCAGAACCTGGATCATAGCACATAGGGTGGGGATGTATCCATATTCATCAAGGATACCTACACCTCTCTCTACATCCTCTCTATAGGATATGTACCCATAGAATGTTGCACAGCAACGTTCTTCCAACTCCACAGGGGTGGGGCCACAAAAGACGCTTGGCATTCATGCTCTATGAGCCTGACAAGTCTGATCTGCAAGGCAATGGAGCCAATCATAATGGAAGCCAACAATAAAGACATTGGGAACCTTCACACAGTTGAGCACACCCAGTTTGGCTTCGTCAAATGCAGATCACGCCTCCTGAACTGAGTGGGTTTCTACCAAGACTACAGATGATTGAAAGGAGCTCCACACAGCCTACCTATACCTCGCTAAGGCATTTGACATCATTCCCCAGTCAGGTATCATAGATGAACTCACCAACCTGGGCATGAATCCATACATCACAAGATGGATTGCAAACTGGCTCACAGATAGATCCCACAAATTAAGAGTTGCTGGCTACATGTCAGACTCTACACCAGTAACAACTGGTGTCCCCC
Organism: Protopterus annectens; assembly: GCF_019279795.1. NCBI lineage: Eukaryota > Metazoa > Chordata > Ceratodontiformes > Protopteridae > Protopterus > Protopterus annectens. Next base: position 673,620,294 of record NC_056728.1, read on the forward strand.
AGGGTTCAGTTCTGAGGTCACTCCTGTTTGGTATAGACTTCTCAAAAGTACATGCCAACACAGGAGGGTTGTGGTTGACTAATTTTGCTGGGAACTGTAAAGTGTTTGCCATAATAGATTCCCCGGATGACACAAATATTCTCCAGAATGGACTCTAGGAGACAGATGTGTAGTGTCAGAATCATGGCTTCAAGCTCAATGTGAAAGAATGCACAGTAATCCCCTTTGTTGAAAACAAAGTACCCACAAACTACCACATAGGTGTTACCCCCCTAAAAACTGACAAGGTAATAAGGGATATGGGGACACAAGTAGATATTCATCTTTCCTTTGACAGCCATGTTGCCAAAGTGATTAGGAAATCCTATGTGGCCCACCTAATCAACAAAGGATTCGAATCAGGATCAAAAGAGGTAGTGGTGGCCCTCTACTCTTAAGTCATCAGACCCATCATTGAGTACAATGCACTATTTTGGATGTACTCAACTAAGCATATCCAGCAGCTGGAGAGACCACAGAGGTACCTCACCAAGAGGATTACTGGCCTCAAACAGTTGTGTTATGCAACACAACTGGTAAAACTAAATCTGTTCTCCATTGAGTACCGCCTACTCAGAGGCATAGTCTGCCTAACATACAGAGCCATGTCCAACACATAACTGTTGAACATGCTCCATCTATGGATAACAAAATTGAGTTGCACTACACACTCGAGGGATATGAACCTCACCACAACAATGAATACAACATGCTGGTGGGATAGAGTACCATCCCAGACACTTGCCTTACTGTGGAACAGAGTCCCAATGTACATCAGACAGAGCCCCTCGCTGACACTCTTCAATAGCAACCTTGATGAGTGTATGGGAAACAGACAATTCATGCCAGGCATCACATCAGCAGCCCCACTAGAAAGGGGCTTAGGGTACTGACTATTAGAACTAGGGATTAGGAGACTACTCAATGGGGTGGTGAAAGCTGCACAACTTGCCTAGGCTAATATATGCCTTCGTGAAGATAGTCTACTACATACCTATGAACCTATGTGACAGGTACATGTCTACAGATAGTAGATGTGTACTTCATTGTACAGTCATGTTGTAATGCTTACAGATACTGGTGGCTATTATGTACAGTGGGTGAGATGTGCACCTCATGTCTTTTGTGCCATTGGAATGTGTGCTGGGTGGGACAGTCCTGGATGGCTCCCTGTCATGGTCACCCTCTTACACACATCTCTGCCCATCCATCTTTGGCTTATTATACTGTGTTCCCCCTACATATATATAGGTACATAGGTAGGTAATAGGCTATCTGCCTGAAGGCATATATTAGTATGGCCAGAGTGTGCAGCTATCACCACACATGGAGTTAGTCCCCTAGGCCTCTGTGTAGTAGAGCTGATGAAGTGATCCATGGTGTAACAGTTCAGTTTCACATGCACTCATCAAGGCTCTTCTGGAAGAGTGTCAGTGAGGGACTCAGCTTAATGTAGGTTAAGAGCCTGTTCCAAAGCAAGGGAAGTCTGTGAGTTAGTAATGTATCCTGCCAACATTTTATTTATTTATTTATTTATTTAACATTTGCTGACCAGGAAAGTCCGACTAGGTTCCACAGATCCTGTTTTCAGTGGAGGCCCAGGGAGAAATGCTCCAGATGCATGTCTTTAGAAAGTGGGAGGAAACCGGAGTACCCAGAGGAATCCCACATGTATGCAGGGAAAACATGCAAACTCCACACAGAAGGCACCCCGGCCGAGAATCGAACCAGAGAACCTCTTGCTGTGAGGTGACAGCATTAACCGCTGCACCACTGTGCCGCCCATGTTCTATTTATTGTTGTGATGATGATATCCCTAGAGCATGTGGCACAGTGAGCTTGGATTTACTTCAGATAGAGCATGTACATCAGTTTTGCATTGGACATGGACCTGTCTGTTGGGCAGTGATCGCCTGAATAGACAGTATACAGCAGAGTACAGATTGAGTTAACTTCAGTCTTGTTGCATGGGGCAACTGTTTGAGGTCAGTAATTCTCTTGTTGAGATACTTCTGTGGTCTTTCCAGCTGCTGAAGGTGCCTAGTCAGATTCATCACAAGTGAGCCGTGATATTCTCTGATGGGTCTGATGACTGATGAGTAGAGGGAACCTCCTTTGACCTACATGCAAAGACCTTGGCAATTTGTGGGAGCACATAGCATGATTTTCTAACCACTTTGTGAATGTGTTTCTAGAAGTAGAGATGACTATCCACATGTGTCCATAGATCCCTTATTATTACCTCCATATTTAGGGTGTTGGCACCTATGTGGTATTTGTATGACTGTAGCTCGAGGCCATAATTTTGACACCACATTTGTCTGACTGAGACCCTTTTTAAGGATGTCTCTGTTGTCCCAAACATTGATTATGACAACCTTTTTGCAGTCATCCACAAACTTTGCTAACCATAGCCGTTGTGTGTTTGACTGTATTGCTGAAAAGTATACACCAGACAGGAGGGGTCCCAGGACTGATCCATGGGGGAACAGCAGTTGTTACCAGCTTACAGTCCAACAGGGAGACCATAATTCTTACCTTGTGGGATCTATCTGTGCCCCAGTTGGCAATCCATCAGATGACATATGTGTTTATGCACAGGTTATTGATTTTGTGGCTATGACATGTGTGTGGGATGTTAGAAAAGGGCTTTTCAAGGTCTATGTAGGCCATGTGGAGCTCATTTCATTGATGTATGTCCTAGGTAACTGCCTTGAAAACTGTCTAGCAGGTTTAGTGACCATGATCTGCCCCTGACCAAACCAAAATGGGTAGGGTTGGGTGTTCATAGGCTCCCAATAGCTCTGGTTATGAGTTCCATAATGATGGACTCTGTGGCCTTGCAGATCAGGCTTATTAGGCTTATAAGACAATAGTTCCCATAGTCTGTTGTGCACCAACACTTGTGGAGTGTGCCAAGCATTGCTGTAACCCATTCATCAGTTTCATATCCTGTGCAGAGGGTGAGTCTCAACAGACTGTTCAGGTGCAGGGTCTGATTGTTTTGGAGTTCACATATGACACAGCCAGGGACACCATGTCATCCCATAGACACCATGTTTTTAGGTTTGGATAGAGCTGTTTAACCATTGTATATGTGATTTATGGCTTTAATCTCCAGGTATGGTAATGGGCCCTTTTGTCAATGAGAGGGAGGTAAATATGTATGAACCTCTCTTACAAGATGTTGGCAATGTCAGTCATGTACATGTATTCATTTACACTTTGCACTGACTCAGAACATATATGAGTTTACATTGATATTTATGACATAGTGAAAGAAAGCTTCATGGTTCTCTACAGGCTCTTTGGCAATATTTTTGGCGGAACGTGGCTTGGAAAATGTTAGGAGTGCTCATTGTTTCTTGATGATACTGATCGGAGATTTGTTGATCTTCTTTGGATTTTAACTTTCTTTGAACAACTTAAGTACTTGTATTACATAGTTTGATTATGACAGGGGTCCAATATATTATATGGGTCTGTTTTCATATCACTGTGTGCACAAGACAGGATTGGTGAATAGTGACAAGTGTCTGGAGTAAGAACTGCAACTGCCAGATATGTGTGACCCACTGCTGTACTCAGACATGGCCTAAGTGTGTGGGCATGCCCATTATGACCTTTCAGTATGTTGTTGACTGACATTTGCTTTGTTTGTTTAAGTGTGTGAGCATACCCAGTATGACATTTCAGTATGTTGTTGATTGACATTTGCTAAATTTGTTTAAGTGTGTGAGCATGCCCACTATGGGCATATATATACTATATATGTGTGTGAAAATTCAAGTTGGTTTTTACTTCAGGGCTCACCTTTGTGTTGTACGTTGACAGGAAGAATGCTGTGCCTGCAGGGCTTCCATGAGTCAATTTGCATAGACTTATTAACATTTCTACATACAGGGGGGACAGCTATTATTTGTACATTTCTACCCGGGGGGACACACCTGATTGTTACTGTGGGTGTACATAGGATGAGGGGTATACCCAACACTTATACACATTTGCTAGGCCTGCACTGCTATGTCAGGTACTACATTTCAGTCTGTACTGTTGCCTATTATACTGGATTGAGGCATACCACTGTATTACAGACCTTAGCTTCCAATTACACGCATATTAGTTTGTGACTTCATAACCTACCCAACCCACATCATACTGCCTGGCCTGCTGTTATCGGTCTGCATAGGCCTGGGGGGAGGTTACTCATATGCCTCTTCAGAAGGCATGATACAGCATTTGTTTGTGTTTGCGTTTGTCTACAATTGTCCTGCTAGCTGTGACTGTTAGGTATGTGACCCCCCCAACTGGTACGTGTGAGTGACTTAAGATGTGTCTCTGCCAGTGAAATGCTGTCATGGCTTAGTGGTTCAGTACTGTGACTATAGTGCACAGTATCCTGAGTTCGAGCCCTGTCACTGCTTTTTATTTTCCTGCTGGGCAGACCTGACTGGTTAAGGAACAGTAAAGCAGATGTGAGCCTGTTTAACCGACTTTGCTCGACTTTGCCTGACTTTGCCCGACGCTGCCCGATGTTGCGCTGATTAGTGCGGTGCGCAGCTACTCTCAATTGTGTTTAAATATGCTCAATACTGGTAAAATATACTTAGCAGTGCTTTATATTGCTTAAAATAAGGCACTCATGCCTCAGGTGGTGCTGCAGGGCGGCCTATGTCAGATGCACATAGTACACTCCCTATAAATGTTTGAAAACAGGTAGTGTCAAGTTAGGCATCTCTTTTACTGTACTTGCGAGTCAGAGAGAGGTGTCATTTCCAGTGTTCCTACTGAGTCAGTGTATGTGCTATGTGTTGCTTCTTTGCCAAGGCCAGTGCATACTGGGCACACCTCCTTCTGCCTACTGGGGCAGGCTCAGGTTGTTCCTCCTCCGAGTCACGCTGTGCCTGTGCAGGCCTTGGCAATGGTGGGGAGCTGTTTGGCCCTGCCTCATGCTGCTCCTGCCACAGCTGTTTCCACAGGATCATATTGTGTAGCATGGCACATACCACAACAATTTGGGTACATGTAGTTGGTGAGTACTGCAAGGCTCCACCAGATGTGTCCAGGCAACGGAAACGTGACTTGAGCATCCCAAACACATGCTCAATTATGTTTCTTGTTTGTGTGTGTGCCTCATTATGGAGTTTTTGTTCAGGGGTGTGTGCATTTCTGATGGGTGTCATCAGCCACGGCTCCAGTGCGTATCCAGCATCTCTCACTAGGTGACCATCAGGGATATCCCCATTGGCAAATCTCTGGTACAGCTGCGTCAGATGCCAGATGTGGGAATCGTGATAGCTTCCAGGGCAGCCAGAACACACATTCATTATTATGCCCTGGGTATTGCACATGACCTGGCAGTTGGTGGAGGAGAAGCTCTTGCGGTTGATGTAGACCCTACCCTGCTCACCAGGTGGTGCTTTGATGCATATGTTCATGCAGTCTATTGCACCCACTACCTCAGGGTATTCTGCTATTTAGTGGAAAAGACGTATATTGCCAGCTAATGCCTCACGGGAATTGGGAAATATACGTGCTCACCTGCATGTGCTGACATGGCATCCAGGAACTGGTGGAGTACCCTGGATGCTGATGCCTGTGAAATCCCCATCATATCACCAGTTGGTCTTTGGAAGGTACTTGTAGCTAGTATTCTTATGCCAACACATACCTTGGTATCCACTGGGATGGGTTCCCCTCTGTTGGTTCTGTGTGTGAGGTGTGGCCGGCACAGCTCAACAATTTGCTGTAGGAGGTCTCTGCCCACCCTATAGCGCTCCACTATCTCCAGCTCATGTAGCCCTTGGTAGGTTACCCTGGGTTTGTACACTCTTCTCCGTCTCCTCACTGTGGGCTGCTCAGCAGCATTCACAACATCACCACCCTCAGCACCTTGCACATGTTGGTTTATGATAGCAAGAGCAGCCCCTAACATTTTGCCTGACTTAAGCTTTTTAAGCTTTCCCTCTTTGTTTACTGCAGTGTTGCAGAGTTCTTGGGAAAAAACAGGGGGGAATGCTGTTTGCAGAGTTTAAAGTGCTGGGCTGGGCTGGGCTAGTCTTCTGCCTGTGTAATTGGTTGATTCTAATATATTTCACCTGGCAGCTCTGCTAGTTCTCCTTGGTTAACTTCCTTCTATTTCTTTTCCTTACTTTTGCCTTTCTGTTTCCGCCCGGGGGTAAGTGCCGTGCCAACAAGTGCAAACATGCGCACACACACGTGCACGCTGTGTGCATGTTTGCAAGGATTTGCCTATCTTTTAACATTGTGCACCTTTGGTTTGAGGTTTTCAAATAAGACAACTGTAGGCACGCCTCTTGCAATTCTGAGCAACTCAAAGCAAACATAAGCCACTGTGCTCCAATTAGCTTACAGCCTGTCTGACATACCCCCTCATGATGTCACCTATATTCTGCTCTACTACTCACCTACTCATACTCTTACACTCTTGGGACATGGCTCACATGCTGGGAAAAATTGGGATTCACTATCCTTATCCTCATTTGCATAGGAGTGCCTACTAATGCATGGTTACATCTCTGACACTGAGCTTCCCCCCTTAGCAACCACTATTCAGTGGCCATGTTGTCTTCAGCCTGCCATTTACTTGTATGGCAGAATAAGCTTTTTAGTGAAAATGCCTATTTTTTTCTTTTTTTATAATTATTTTCTCTTTTTTTAAGCGCCGCATGTTTGCACGGTGTTGAGCTATGCTTCAACATCGGAGATCGGGGAAAAAAAGCTAGATTTTTATATTTTTAAACATTTATAAATGCCACTGTCCTTATATTTGGCCATTGGCATGCTTCCTCAACTGTATGCATCCTTTATTTTGAGCTGTTATAGCTCCATTTAGCTATTTGGAGAACGGTACTCCGTTACCAACAGAGTACATTTCTGCAGATAACACTAATCTTCCACTTACAGATTAGTGTTTCCTGGATCAAATTTACCTCATTTGCATGGCTTTCACCAGCAAATTAGATAATTTGCATACCATGACATTGTCCATGCAAGAGTAGCTTTAGCAGCTCTCGTGCACACCCCTGTCAGCTGTTCCTGGATTGCACGGCAGACATATTGCCTGTTTGACATCTTACACTACTCTACAACTCCGTGCAAGCTTTCGTAAATCCGGCCCTTAGTGTTTCAAGCTTTGTTGTTTTGTGAGTGACCTATAGTTTACTGTTTACTTCTCTGGGGTTGTCAGTTTTGTGTCTCACACTCACGTATCCAGAAAAAAAAAAAAAAAAACTATATAAAAATTTGTCTTTTAATTTTCTTGAAATAATTGTGCTTCAAGTTATAAAACAACAATTTTTACCATGGTTTTAGTATATTAGACAACCCAATTTATACATTTGCCAGATAGGCATGAAAAAATTGTGGGGAATTCTTGACGTTTCACTATCACATAACATTTTTTAGACAAGGGGCCACTGCTTTACTTTACCAGCTGTTTAGCTTATCAGATTTGGGATGCTGTATCTTTGTAGATGAACAAGAGAAGTGCTTTACAGAACAGAACAGATGTGTGAAAAAAGGAGGGACTGAAGAGATTCTTATAGCAACCCAGTAACACAGTAAAGAATCATAAGCCTACCCCCTACTGGATAACACCCATCTATGGGTATTGATATGCGGTTTAAATGAAAGATAAGCAAGGTAAAACAAACATGATTACTGATAAGGAAGTGTGAGCCTCTAAGTCAGGTAATAAATACCTTCCTTACAGCAGCGAGGATTATGATCCGGAATATGATCATAACCAGCTTTTTATGAGTTTGAGATATACCTGCCAAGGAATTCACCTTAACAGTAAATATTAAGAGGTGACTCTTGGCATCCATGTCAAGAACACATAGCCATAACATGGATTATGATCATAGAGACCTTAATCGTAAATCTTTATTTGCTTCTGTGTCCTTCTATGTATTACAAAAGTTAAAGGCAACAGTGATGGAGTACTATGTATTTCACAGCATGAAACATGTAGCATAATGTAACACAGTTATAGCTGCCATAAAAGAGCAGCTACATCAAAAGATTAACCTGAGGTACAAAGAGAAACTGTTTTAAAACTGTTAAATACTTCTTTCAGTTTCTAGAAAGGATAAATGAAGTATTGAACACCGTTAAAGCTATTAGTGTATCCTACCACTCGTCCATGGTTGATTCTGATTGCTGTTAATGCGCTAACATGAACCAAGAGCTTAACTGTGATGAGAAGTGCTTAATAAAAGCTTGTTAATCACCTTTCTAATGTCAGAAAGGTTCTTAATTTGTATTGTTCATAGGTTCATAGGTTCATAGGTTGGTACTAGGCTATCAGCCCTAGGGCCTATACAAGCCTAGCCATAACAATTCCCTAGCTATTTCTTCCCACATTATTTACTTTCCTGGACCCCTGTCTAGCAGGGCGACTGACATGATCCCTGGGGTGAATTTCCTTTCTCCCATCCAATCGTCAAGGTTCCTCTTGAAGAGGTCCAAAGAGGCACTCTGCTTGACATGTATGGGCAATCTATTCCAGAGTCTGGGGAGTCTCTGGGTCAGGAACCTATCCCTCCAGCATGTTTTGTTTATTGTGATGACAAGGTTTAGATCCCTGGAGCGTGTAGCTCTGAGGGATTGGGATTTCTTTAAGTGTAGCATGTCCAACAGCTCTGGGTTTGACATGGCCTTGTATGTTAAGCAGAGATCACCTCTGAGTAGACGATATGCGACAGAGTATAGCTGGAGTTTTTTAAGGCGGTCAGCGTAGGGCATCTGCTTTAGGCCTGTGATTCTTTTAGTGAGGTATTTCTGAGGCCTTTCCAGTTGTTGCAGATATCTTGATATTCATATTCTGAAGCAAATCTAAGGAATAAACCTAATTGATATAACCTCTTTACCATATACAACACCAAATAATACATTTTTTTTAATGCAAGAAATGTGTTATTTTTACATTTTATTTTATTTATAAGCATGGACCTCTAATTCTTTTCTCAGAGCTTAAAATACCTACCATTACATGATGAAAGACTGAACCCACAATGCCTCTACTTAAATCTTTGTATAGACTATTGTATTTCCATGCTAAAGGTATCCCCAAATGACTCAGGAATGGCTGTCACAAACAAATAACTGGTGCCAGACCATGAACTAAAACTGAATGCCAAAAAGTGCATTATTGTAATCTTTGGGAAATCTACTACCCTATTTTCCATATTAGCAATGTTCCTCTAAAAGTAATTTCCTCTCCATTAGTCTGCTGTCCTAAGGCCAGGCATTAAGAATAATGCCACCTTTCTTTGTATTTGGCCAGGCATATGCAACAACTTAAACTCCCACAGAGGTTCCTCAAAAAGAGAACACAGGATCTAAAACATATGTACTACATCATCTGCCTCAAAGCACTGTCATGTATTCAATATCCTACAGACTACTGAGAGCAGCCTGTGCCTGGCTTATAAGGCATCCTCTGACCCAGTACTGAAGGATCTACCGCACATCCACAAGTCAGATCATTTCAGAAGAACTCGTTTCAGGGACCAGTACCTCTTCTTCAACTTAAACAGAGTGGTTTAGAGAGACAGGTACATCCCTTAGAGGTTAACACTACTCTGGAAGAGACTCCCCATCCATGTAAAGCAAAGTTCATCCCTATCTGTATTCAAGCATAACCTGAATGTATATGGAAGGGAATAAGGAACTTTGCCCAGGACTCCCCCTGTACTAGAGTTGCAGCAGCTAAATGCTCTTTCCTACAATATGGTCCCTATAAATAGTTGTATTACCCCAGAAGTCAGCACTATCTCACCCAGAACTAATCACTATCCTATGGGTAGTACATAATTACAGACCCTGGAAATGGATAAGGGTAATTTGATCTAATTTGATAATCGGCTAAGCTTAAAATTGAAGGGAAGTTAGCCTAGCATTTGGCTATAAACCAATGAACATAAGGAACATGCAAGCAAGGCCAGACAAAATCTATGTATATGCTGATGTTTTGTTTGTTAAAACATGAAGTGTCAATGGATGAGCTGATGGGTGATACGGCATGCGCATTTAGCAACAGTTACCTGGAAAGCATGTATAAATTAAGAATGTTTTAAAAATTTAGAACAGCCACTAATTTATATCTTGGTAAAGTCTCCATAGACAACTTGATCAAACTTAGAAAGCACATGATAGTCAATCAGGACAGGCATAACATAAGAGAAGTACCTCTTTGGGTGCATGTATGACCCAGGTTAAATTCTTTTATCCTTCCAAGACCAAATATAAAGCCATACTTTGCAAGACTGAGAGTCAGAGTATACAGTGGATGGCATGGAATTGCTTTTCAATCAGGCTGAGGACATGACTTTTTCTTAACTTTGGCCTTTTATGCCCTGAAAGTGTTTTGATAAGCCACATAGATATTAGTGATGACAATATGCAAATATGTCTGAAGAGAGAACAATATCTGAAGCAGAAGGCTCCTGTCCTCTTGTTTATATAACTTGTATTGGAGATTGTGACTGAAAAGTACTCAATTAATGAATTAATTAATGAAAAGCCTCATATTTGTCTACTTGGTGGTAAGTGAAGCAGACGTTACTGTGTATCCTTCGAATCACCAAATCAGGAGAGAAGTAAAAACAGTTGTGATGATTATATGTGGGAGTGAAGCAGAGTTCAGATGAACAAAACAATGGAGGCAGAGGAGGATGTAACAATAATGGGGTCATATAGTATCTGCAGGCAAATCAGAAGGTTTTTGAACAATAGTAACAAATAGGAAAGAAATAGAGGGAACTATTAGATAACACGTGCATGGAAACTGAAGAAGAGGGTAGATTAGAATAATTAGTGAGTTCAGATTAGGAGTAATACACATGCAAGTTTCAGGCTGAGAAGGAAAATTATGCTTCAAGACACCAAGCATGATGCAGTGATGAAACTTAATTTGACTGAGAGGCTATCAGAACTCAAGATCCTCACAGTAAAGGTACCGCTAACATTCAAGAAGTGCTTTAATCTTGATGATAAGTACATACAGGAGGAAGTAGGCAGTTGTAAATTAAGGACTGTAACTTATCCATTAGGTAAGATAACTAGCAGGATACTGATTCATATGGTTTTATCTCCCACTGAATCTATTTTTAATGAACTTCTGAATTAATTGTATACTTTCAACGAGATATGAACAAGGTTCCAATCTGTTGAACAATGCATGAAAAATGACACAGTATAAAATAATCAGTATTAAAAACGTCACTATTTTTTATAAGCCATAGTAAAAAGCATTCTTATAAATTGTTGTGTTCCAAAGGAAGGTTTGTTTAGGTTCATAGGTGTTTACTTGTCTAATGACCACAAGGACTTTTTTAAGAGTGGCCATGCATCCCAAATCTCAGACAAGTTCTGTTACCTTTAACAAGTGCAAGCAAAGGCTTGGAAGATGAAACATTTATAAGCAAGTGCCTGGGAGATGAACCATTTACATGCTGCCTGTGCCAAACCAGGGATGAATTTCCTGTTACTCATACCATTGTCCAAATTACACTTGAATTGGATTAGGAAGGAACTCAGTTTCACATGGATGGGGAGCCTGTTTTAGAGAAGGGGTATTCTCTGGGATACATACCGTTCTCTCCAGCAGGTACTATTTATATCACATGCATGGTTTAAGACTTTACAATGGGTAATTCTGGAGTTGTTTGTTTTCTGGATATGAAGGAGGTCCATCGGAGTGGGTCTGACAATGCTATGTATGCCAGGCATAGATCTCCCCTCAATAGCATGTAGAAGACAGAATACAGGGATAGGCCTTGAGGCAATCTGCATAGGTCATGTTACTTACGCCTTGTATTATTTTAGTGAGGGACCACTGTGTACATTCCACAGCTTGGATATGCCTGGGTAAAGATCAAAGGGGGCATTGTACTCAATGACTGGGCTGATGAATGCCAAATATAGTGGAACAATGACTTCCTTGGATCTAGATGACATATCTTTGGTTATAAGTTTCACAACATAGAATGATTTTCTCACTGCTGTAGACATGTGATGGTCCAAGGCTAGATTACTGTAGATATGTGCCCACAAGTCCCTGACTGCTGGGTCAACTCTTAGGAATGTGTTGTTGATATGATAGTTACCTGAACAGGATGACTTTCCAGAGGATACTGTTACACATTTCTTGGCATTTAGTTTTAATCCATGGCTCTGACACCATTTATTTGCCTGTGTCAGCCTTCCTGGAAAACATTTGTGTCAATGAGGGATTCTATGACTGCTTATGACGGCTCCTAATTTGCAATCATCTGCAAATTTAGTCATCTGAGACATTGACATTGGCCTTATCTTCAGAGAAGTAAATGGCAAAAAGGAGCAGTCCCAGGATAGACCCCTGAGGGAATTCACTTATGATTGTCCTCTTTCTATAGGTGGACTGCCCACATCTAATTTCCTGGGTCCTGTCTGTGAGCCAGCTCACTATCCACTGGGTGACATAAGGGTTTATACCTAATCTCTTGAGTTTGTCAGCAATGCCCAAGTGGGATATTGTGTCAAATGCCTTGGCCAGGTCATGGTAGGCATAAGGAACCATTTTAGCCTCATCCATTGCTTTGGTGATCTTCTCAAAAAAGTCCACCGGGTTGAGTAGGCATGACCTGCCTTTGACACAACCAAATTGGATTGACCCTAGTGTCTGGAGGTTTCCGATGTCATTATTGATCATTTCCATGATGATTATTTTCATTTGTATATGAGACTCGTGAATCGTATGTGTCTGTAGTTTCCAGCATCTGTAGATGGCATGAAGCCTGTTTGGAGGCTATAGTTAAATTCCAGAGATCCTAATAGGACATATTTCATGCTATTTAGAAAGCATCCTGTGATATTGTCTTGGCCCATTGATAGAGAGAGCATTAAGAACCTGTTCCCTAGTGATAGCAGGTGGGCGTGATATTTAAGCAATAACCCACATCTGGGTGTAGATAATGCTTGATTTACCCACGGTTGGTGTGGTTTTGTCATGAGGGCAAAGCCCAAGTAAACAAACAAAGACAACCATAGGTAAATCTAGCATTACCCACACCCAGATGTGGGTTATTGCTATTATACAATGACATTATTTAAGAAAAAAGAAATGTACTTTTCTTAAATAATGCCTTTTTATAATACCTGTGTGGTGCCCTTCCATGGTTTTCTGCTATCCTGGGCCTTTTTCTGACGTACTGCGCATGCGTATACTTATGCAGTACATCAGAGCTATGTAGAGGAAGCAACAGAGAAAGGAAGATCTCCATTGCTTTTTGAAATCTGTCTCGCTATGTTAAACTCATTTAACATAGCAAGATATCTTTAAAAAATGCAACAAAGAATGGAAGATCTCCATTGCTGTAATCTCGCTATGTTAAATGAGTTTAACATAGCAAGATATGTTTAAAAAAGCAACGGAGAAAGGAAGATCTCCATTGCTTTTTTTTTTGAGATATCTCACTATGTTAAACATATAACATAGTGAGATTACAGCAATGGAAATCTTCCATTCTCCGTTGCTACCTAACACAAACAAAAAAATCAAGACTTATACTAATGGAAAAAGTTTGGGCGACTGGACCTTTTTCCATTAGTATATGTCGGATTTACAATGGGCACACTGATTGGGCTGGCCAATCAGCATGCATGTTTTGGAATATTAATTGGCAGTCATTGTATAATTATTGGTATTTCCTGAGGGAAGGTTGAGGGGAGAGAAAGAGAGAGAGGTAAAGTTGGAGCTGAAATTGTCAGCCAGTAGGTTTGCTATATCTGCTGGGTCAGTATAGGTGGCTCCATTAACAATGAGTCCTGCACACAATTATGTACTGCCTTTGAGGCTGTGGACATAACTAAAGAATGCCTTGTGGAATTCCTTGGCCTGGGAGGCCAAATTTACCTCAAATTTGGCATTGGTAGACTGTATTTGTTCTGTGAGCTGTTTGTTCAGTTTGATGAGTGTGCTTTTATCCTAGTGGGTGCTGCACCCCCTAATTTTTGCCATGATTTTCTTCCTCCTGCTATACAGCCTATTGATTTTGTGATTCCACCAGGGTAGCTTGTTTTTTGAGGTAGTCCTGTACTTCTTCCTGGTGGGTACAGCTGCCTCAATGCATCTATTAACATGTTTGTACAGGGCTTCTTTGAACAGTTCCATGTAAGGAGCCGTGTTTTCAATGTTTATGGGGGCATAATCACTTAATAGTAAGAGGGTAGCCTTACAATAGTTCTTGAATATTCCATGGTTAGCTGGAGTTTCAGGTTTTATTTTTACTGAAAAAGAGACCATTTTGTGATCTGACATTACCAGAGAAGACATTACACTAGGGGGTGTGCAGCACTCTCCAGTATTAGTGAGGACCAGATATGGTTGCACACCTGGTTGGTATATTGACAGTCTGATCCAGGGAGTGTGTATTTAAAAAATTCAGGAATCTCTGTGAATGTACATTTGGTGTCGTATATGATTCCCGGTTAATAGTGTGGTAATTAAAGTTGTCCATGTATATGGTATTGGGTTGGATGTTGAGTGTTTCCAATAAGTTTAAATGCATGTTATAGGTTTCCTGGGTCATAGAGTGGGACCTATAACTTGCCAGGAAGTGATATGGGATTTTGCTTATGGAATTTGAAGGTGGAGAAACTCAAGTACATTGTCCTGTTTGACCAGCCTTAAGGTATATTTATTTTTGATGTAAATCGAGACACCTCAACCTGTAGTCCCTGTTTGTGTCGCAGCTGGTCTAAGTGTGTGGATAGCATTATAGCCATGCACAGCCTGTGTGCTCTCCTTGGCTCTAAACCATGTCTTACTGACCACACAGATGTCAGCAGTATCTAGGGTGAGGAGAGCTTCTAGGAAGTGGAGTTTTTTGTTTAGACTCCTAGCATTGAACATTAATATTGCTTAAAATAGGCACAACTGGGGAAGACAATGTTTTAAGTAATATTTTAAAGCTTAGAGGGGAGAGGTGCAGACCATCCCTGGCAACACATCATGGTCTGCTGACCATTTCCTTTCATGATGACAAATATCGCACCCCCTTAGAATGACACCATAAACTAAGCCTATTATTAAAGTCAGTCATCTTCTGTTCAAATTGTGGCATCATCCTTGCAGAAGGTAAAAATGCTGCTCAGTGATAGGCTCATACCAGCCTGAGACACATATTCTGAGAGCTCCATGATGTCTGTCTTCATGTAGCTTGGAGAGGTATGTCTCAGATCATTTACACTCACATGAACTATGACAGAGTCATACTTGTACTTGCATTCCAATGACATGAGTGCATGCGTAATGAGGTGGATCCAGTCCCCTGATAAGCAAATGATCATTGACTTTCTCCTTACTCAGCCTGGTGAGAGGGACGTAGGTGTGTCTCACAATGGAGTCTTTAATGACCAGAACGTTGGATTGTGTGCTGGCTTTCCTTATGGACTTAGAAGTAGAGGCTCAGTGAGATGTAACTGTAAGAGTGCATTAGGGGCTGCTGAGGGTATTTGTTATGTGTGCTTAGTCTAGGAGGTCCTTTTAGTTTATGAAGGTTGCATTTAAGTGCAACAGCATATGTGGATCTATGTGTCTGCTTTGAAATTTGTATGATGGGTGCAGCGTGTGTATGACTGACATCCTGATTGACATTATGTGAGAGCTTTGCCTTCAGTGGCATTATGTAAATACATCTCTTACATATTAGTTTGAGAATTAACTGGTTGTCAGTTAACATAAGGCACTTTCTACATGTTTAAATGACAAATATATTTACAGTCAAGAAGCCATATTGCCTTCCATTGCAGACGGAACTACTCTAATACTATTCTCATGGCATGTATTAATTTGACATCCACATTCTATTTAAAATCCTTCTGCAGTCCATTTCCTTAGCTTGGAATACACATCAGCACTTGCATTTCCTGTGCTCTAACAGTTTCAAATGACATACATCTGCAGCTGGACAATGATACAGTGTTCCCTGAAAAGTCTCCACTTACATTTAGAGCCGAATTTCATGGTATAGTTCCTTACTTGGCAAGCTGCCATGGATGACTGTATGTTACTTGTGCTGAGCCATCACTTTTTTTTAGTACAACCACATGGATTGCTGTCTGTAGTTTCTACAGATGGAGCATTGACTTCCTTTCTTTACATTCAACAAACAAATTTAATTCCAAGACTAATCCAGTTAATGTATAATATACATAAATGTACTTTACTATATGCTTTCTTTAGAGTGATTAAAATGTATTTATTTATTTATTTATTTGACATTTGTTAACCAGCTTGGTCCAATTGACCTCAAGCCCATTTTCAGTGGAGACCCAAGGAAAAAAGCTTCCAACACTTACATAATTATTTAAAAATAAGCAAAGTAAAAAAAACAAACAGAGACATAAATTGAAACTCTGACAGGATATAGCAGTTTACAAATTTGAGGCATAAACATAATTATGTTACAAACAAAAAACAAACAAATGAGAAGTGTAGCATTATACATATTTATATTACATAAGACGTAGAGATAGAGCTGTTTAAGCTTTAATCATTATTAAAGTGTTTGCAGGTACAGGTAGCAGAGCATGAATTGTGGAGCCAGGGGAAGAGGTAAGGGATGACTTGGGGTTATGAAAAGGGCATACCCATGATTGAGCTACAGAATGTTTTTAGTTCTTTTTTTTTGAAACTATTGGAATGTGTAGTACATCTTATGTTGAGTGGGAGTTTGTTCCAAATATGAAATACTGAATATTTGTATAACACTTTACCAATAGTTTTATTGGGTTTGTACATTTGTCAAATAAGTTTCTACTACGGAGTGGGTGCGTAGTGGTGTAGTATGACACAAGCTTGGATAGGAAGGGGGCAGGCTGAAGATTTCTTGAGTAAGAAGTGAGTTATGTGGAGTTGTGAAAATTGAAGTTGATGGGGGAGTTCAAGCCAAAGAAGGTTCTTTAGTGTTAAACAGTGCTGAGAGGTATGTGGTAGGTTTGCAGCAAATTTTGCAGTTTTATTGTATGCCTGTTTGAGCTTAGTAATTAAGGAAGATTGAAGGTTTGTAAGGATTGGAGCAGCATAGAGAGAGGCATGGAAGTAGATAAACTTGAGCCAAGGAGAGTCTAGAGTTAGGATTGTTTTTTTTTCTGTAAAGGAGACCCAGTTTTTGGTTTGTTTTTTTGATTGATTGTTGGACATGGAGATCAAATTTCAATTGATCATCTATTATCATTCCAAGTAGCTTTGTGTGGGATGCTACATTAATGATGGTTTTATTTAAGGATTAGATGGTAAAGGTAGGTTTGAGATGTGACAGTGATTTTGGGAGAAAGTGTATAAGTTCAGACTTTTTAGGATTTACAATAAGCTGATTTTCAGAGAGCCATCTTTCTACAGAGAGAAAAGAGTTCTGGGTAAAAGTGTGAAGTTGAGAGATACTTTCAGAAAAGAAGATGAGTGTAGAGTCATCCACATACTGAATAAAAGTTGAGTGATATCAAGATGAATAGAGGTTATTAGTGAAGATGTTGAAAAGAAGGGGTCACAGGAGCCCTAGGGGTCACCTGCATAGATTTGTAGGAAGGGGGAGCAGCAGAACTGCCATCTAACAGACTGCAGTCTGTTTGACAGACAGCTGGAGAACCAGTCAAAAGTGGAAGCTGAGAGATTTAGGTTGGCTAATTTGATTAGGAGTTTAGAATGGGATACTGTGTTGAAGGCTTTTGACAGGTCTAAGAATAGACATGAGAAAAGGTTGTTATTATCATGGGTTCAGCTATTGTTTGAGTCAAAGATAAAAAGGCTGTAGTAGTACTGTGGTTTGGATGGAAACCGTATTGGGTAGGAGTCAGAAGGTTTTCTTGGAAAATAAATTTGATCAGCTGTGTGTGACTACATTATTCTAGGATTTTGATAAGGGGGAGAGAATAGCGATGCATCTAAAGTTAGTTGGGTCAGTGGAGTTGCCTGCTTTGTGTAGGGGTATTACATAAAAAGATTTCCAGGTATCAGGAACAGTGGTTTCATGAAAATATCTATTAAGTATAGAAACTGGATAGGCTACAGAGTCAGCTGCAAGTTTGAGAAAGGGGGGATAGATTATCAGCAGAAGGAGATTGTGGTATAAGTTTTTGGAGAAGAGATTTTATATAAGATGTGGGAATGGATTTAAGAGATAAGAGGGTTTGATTAGAAGATTTTTGGGGAGAGATAGTGGAGTGGGAGTTCTGATCTGTGTTGGTCAGTTTATGGATAGTGTCAGTGAAGTAGTGGTTGAGGAGGCAGGCAGTGTCCTGTGCTGAATTTTTAAGATGAGGATTTAGAGTTTGATGGTTTCAAGGAAGAAGGATAGAGTTGGTAATTCTCCAGATGTTTTTGGGATTAGAGTGATGAGTAGTTTGAAATTTGTAGTAAAAAAAAAACTGTTTTTTATACCCTTAGTTTTCTTCTTAAGAATGATCATCCTATGGTGGACAGCTATTTATTAAAGTCTTATATCTGTGTTATCACACCATATGTCAAGCATTGCATATTTTACTAGGAATTTTGTGCTGTACCATTTCTCGTTTATTACTTTTTGTTTGAATATAAATGCAATTATTTTGTTATTAGTTTATTGTCTGATTGCTTGAGTGAGTCACTGATTGTGCTGCAGTCTGTGGAATTTTATGTGTTAAAATCTGCTGTAGATTACATAAAACATGTCTATCCACTACAAGCTGTTTGTCCCCAACTACATCATCAAAATGCAAGACTACATGAATCAGGAAGTTCCTTGTACCTGCTAAGCATACAGGAAATGAAAACACATGTCTATCAAACTTAATAAATACAGTTCAAGTAAATAAACTGATGTAAAAACTATGTATTTTAGAATAAGGAAAAACATTTTTGCACAATAGCAGCACACACAAAATAATAAAAACATGTGTACATGATCTTTAAATTGTTTTCTACATTCACTATCAAGACATATTTAATGTATTGCTTACCTGTTCTCTACTATGTACAGTCTGTCAGCAAAAGCATGTTATTTGTGTGAGGTAAAGTGATTGATTTTATAATTTTTTTGTTCTAAAAATGCATTTTCCATGTTTTTCAATATTGTATAGCTGCAGCAAGTAAAATAATTGATCTAAATAGACATGATACTGCAGCATTCTGTATCTGAAGTACATTTTTCTGAAGTCAGTTTTGTTTTGTTGTTTAGACTGTAATAGTGCAAGAGGAGAGCTGCCTCCATTCACCATTGATCCTAGAGCACTGCTTGTTTAAATAACTTGTATGAAGTAAATAGCATGCAAGTATAAGCTGAAGGCCTCAATCTAGAACTACTGGATGAAGCTTAAGATTTTTGTCAGGTGAGAAATGGTGAGGTAAATGTTTTATTGCTTGTAATTCACACATAGATGAGGGCAAACATATGAGAGTGGACACACAGTTGCATGCAGTCACACACAACTGTGAACTCACATGCACACACACCACACAAATATGCAGACAAATATGCATACACACACACACACACACACAAAGATGCACACACATACACAACCACACATGCACACCTCACAAATATGCAAAGAAAGCATGTATATACACACACACACATATACACAACCACACGCACACATTACACAGATATGTACATAACGGATGCACAGACACACACACGTGCACGCACACACACACACACACACACACACACACACACACACACACACACACACAAAATACTGTATAAACATGCTCATATTGTTCAAACTATGGCATGGCAACAGACAATAACTTTATGCGTATCCGAGCATTGCCATACTCCATGGTGCTCCAGATATCTGTGATATGTTAGACATAACTTGCAAAGTCCAGGTTTCTGTAGTTGCACTCACTCTGACTCACTCTGATGGTAAGTCCTGCATCCCATACATATTTATACACAAGAATGTTTTTTCTTTTGTTTTTTTTTTTTACTTTACATAGGTTGGGCTGACTTTTGTGGGTATGTGCCTCCTGTAAGCTCTCTTCTACCTCATAGCAAGTTATATAGTACAATTCAAGTGATTATACCCTCTGTCTGGGGGTTTGCAGCTGCGTGCAAAAGAAAAGTGAGCCTGTGAACTGTCACTGGTATTCACATAGGATAGATTGAAACCGAGCTAAGAGGCACTACCCCTCTGTGTTGCTATTAATTCAGAAGGCCGTTGATAGTTATTAGGCATAGCTGCTCACATGTGTCTTTCTGCCCCCCTCCAAAAATAACAATACCCCCTCAAGAGTTGTCCATTCACCTAGATCATCTGCTACTCATGGAACTGTTCTTAATCAGGATACAGGAATGACCTGCCTCAATCATATTTCATTATCACTCTTGTGAACAGATGTGAGCAGACATAGCCTCATAATTCCTTTCCTCCACCAGGTGCTATAGTTGTCTGGGCTGTATAAATGTACGCAGTTTTGATTCATTTTAGGGCTTCATTCTTCTGCAAGAATGTAACTGGCTTGGTCCTCAAGACTTGAAGACTTTGATACTTACTATTGAATCAATGAATATTTGCCAATGTTAACAGTCTCTGACAAGAAACACATTTTGCAAATGATGTGCATTACAGATGTATGGCATGGGTGAGCTATATATGGTGCCACCATGTCATATATGTCAGTAGTATTCTTGAATACACACATATATAAAATCATTATCTCATCATAGGGAGATAGTGTAGCTACCTATTAACAATGCATTTTTACTTATCTATTATATCAGTTCCACAGAGCTGTATCATGTTTTAGGCCCATGTTGTATATGTACATGACTACAGTGCTTTGGATATGTTTTCATGTTGAACAACAGTTGTGCATGGAAAATACAAATACAACCTGTATATTGTGATAATGCCTATATCTGTGTGATTAACTTTGGAATCTGTTTAATATATATGGCAGAACTTCATTGTAAAGCTTGGTGTGAGTAGCCCTTTTTGGAACTGGTGCATATTTTTCCATATATGTGTGTTGTCTATAGGTATGTTATGGTTCATAGGTTCATAAGTGATTACAAGACTAATGACCTCAAGGGACATTTTTAACAATGGCCATGCTTCACAAATGTATCTGACAGGTTTTGATACCAGAGGGTTATTTTAAAGGATGTAGGTGGGTTTTGCATGAGTGATCAAGCATTTACAGGCTCCCTCTATCTATTAGAGACACAGGTGCCAGACCAGGAGTAAATTTCTGATTTCCCATCCACCAGTCCAAGTAATGACTGAAATGTATTATGAAAGAACTTGGCTTCACATGGTTGGAAAGTCTGTTCCAGAGAAGGAGCAGTCCCTGAGACACACACACATGTCCCTCCATCATATCCTATTTATGTTGAATATGAGGTTTGATGAGGCCTTAGCATAAAGATGTGTTTGCCATCCACAACTGCCCATGATAGTACCCTACAGATATTCAGTCTTGTTCTAGTCCTTAAATGTATGAGGGCATGCTTTAAATTCCAACTTTTCCTGATATTCAGTACATAAAGGGATGCTACAGACATAGGATGAAATCATTAAGGTTTTGTGATCAAAGTTCATTAGTCAGTATGAAAATGGCCATGGGTACCCCCTGAAAATAGAGTATCAGTCCAACTGGACTAACTCTGTCAACAACACATAAATAAATTCATAATACCCTTAATTAATTGTTCAGCTTTAGAAACCATCCAACTCATTAAGTACCTAGGACTTCAGTTAGACAGAGGCCTAAATTTTGGCAAACACTTCACTAAGCTTGATGCTAAATCAGAACAGTGTTTCTAACCCTACTGTACTGTTTGGTACCATGATATATGCATTCTTCACCAATCCTTTGTGTAAGTCACTAAAAACTACTTACAATGCAGATGTTACTTGTAATGCTAGTGATTTGAACAGAGGGAAGCACTATACTGTCCTCCATAAAGATGGATGGTCCAAACTCCAAATGTAAATAACATACTTTGTGGATGAATGCAACTTTCTGTCTCTCTTCAACTCATTAAGTCACCATAAATTTGACAGAAAACTTAGAAAATTAACCTCTTATTTAATGAGCAAAACACTATTTAAAAACAAGTACTGCAAGGGCTTCTGTGATAATTGTATCACAGTACTACAGTCTGTACTCCGCGCTGAAATTAGAAGCCTCAGATTACACTAAAGTGTTGTTAGAAGTGCAGTTGGCATTGAACCTGTGGCATCACATGATTCCATAGCAAACAATAATGAATTCAAATCACAGATTCTTTATGTCATAATT